>NT_187009.1:303333-606666 GCF_000001635.26 Mus musculus | reverse complement strand
GCCAGATGAAAATCTTATTCTACTTGGGAGGGAGGAGGCAATAACAGGAGGGGGGAGAGAGGGGGGGACCTGGATGGGAAAGGGGAAAGGGAGAGGAAGAGGGGAACATGATCAGGTATTGTGTGGGGGGAAAAGACTGAAGCCCTGAGAAGCAGCAGATAGAATGCAGACAAGAATCCTTGGGAGGTAGGAGGTGGATGGATGCTCCAGAATGTACCAGAGACCTGTGAGTTGAGAGACTCTCAGGACTCAAAAGGAGGGACCTTAGATGAAATGCCCTACAGTGGGGAGAGGGAACTTGCAGAGCCCATTTCCAGCAGAAAGACAGGGCATCCAGTGAGAGAGGAGTGTGACATCCCACAGTTAAAAAAAAAAAAAACTCTGACCTATAATTGCTACTGTCTGAAAGAACTGAATGATAAAAATGGATAAGAGCCTGGGGAAAAGGAGGTCCAGCGACAGACCCAATATGGGATCCAGCTCCTGGGGAAGGCCCAAGGCCTGACACTATTACTGAGGCTATGGAGTGCTCACAATAAGGGACCTATCGTGATTGCCCTCTGACTGACTCAATAAGCAGCTGAAAGAGTCAGATGCAGATATTTACACCCAAGCAATGGACAGAAGCTGCTGAATACTATCATTGAAATAGGGAAAAGGTTGGAAGAAGCTGAGGAGGAGAGCGACACTGTAGGACAACCAGCAGTCTCAATTAATCTGGGCTTCCTAGATAACTCGGACACTGGTCCACCAACCAGGTAGCATACTGAAAGACTACGAGAGGAGCCCCTCGCTCAGGCCTCAGGACAATAGCGGACACCCAAGAACTCACGACAGACCGAGCTTGTTGCAAACCACATGAGGCTTTATTCAGGGAAAGCCAGAGCTCTGGGGACGACTCATATCCCTCATATCCCATGCAGGGGCAGAGGAGTCGACCTTGAGAGGAAAGAGTTCCCAGTTTTTATAGGCCCTCAGGGGGGAAAGGAGAAGGGGGAGATTAGGGGATTTCCAGATCTAAACAATGTCTATTCTCAAGAAATGGGTATGGGAGGGGTACAAGGAAAGAGTCTAATGAAGGTGCAGCAATGGGCACACACCTGATCAGAACATTGGCAGACACACAGGTTCAAGGAGTGGCCAGAGCATTGTGCACCTCTATTTTTCTAAATCAGTGAAGCTAGTTCTGCTAACACTGACGTCTATCTTGCCAATTTCAGGGCTTCTGTGTCCTTTTACATTCTGCCAGGATCTTTCAATACACCAACTGATATAAGGCCCTTCATAGCATATTCAGCACATACCCAGCAGAGGACAGCCAGGTCAAGGTTCAGTCAGAGACAATGCACCTAAACTTCAAGAGACTGGAGGCACTAGGGCATGGAGAAGTCTGCTGGGGTGGGGCTTTGGGGAGGGGTAGGGACATCCTAGTTCAGACAAAGGGTGGGAGGAGATATGGGATGTGGACCAGTCAGAGGGTGGACTTGGAGGGGGGTTAAATCTGGAAAAAAAATTAAATAAAATTTTAAAAAATGAGAAAATCATAGGTTTAGGAAAAAATCACAAAACATGCAAGACCCTATTAATAGGAACAAATATCCATGGATCCTCAAGATGTATTTTGATCCAGTTTGAAAGTATTATGTATCATTTTCAATAAAATAAGGGTCATAAAATTCTGTTCCCAACAGTGTCAGTGTGGATAAATATAGGTGACAGAGGCAATTTATCTTGGAAATACAGAGAAATTGTAAATATATACATAAGTGTCTAGACATATTTAGAATAAAATGGTCTAGAATTGTGGACATGTTGGTCCCCATGTTTGTACTCAGGAGAAAGTTGTGACTCAAACCACTAGGTCATGGATCAGGGTAAAGCAGTTTGTCCCCACATATTATTCCCAGGATTCTGTCTCCAAGATTTAGGTTAGAGTGAGGAGGCAGGCTCTAGAGTTACTAGATTTAAAGAGTTAATTCTTACATTACCCATCTCACCATGTGCTGTGGATTTGGTTTAATGCTTGCATTATGTTATTTGGGCTTCCAAAATTGCACTGGAATGCGCATGTCTGCATGTAAGACACTGAAGGTCTGTGCCTCTCATTGGCTGTGATTGGTAAATATAGTTGCTGGCAGCGAATGGCTGGACAGGAAGACAGAGATATGACCCCTAGGATTTCCAGGGAAGGAAGCAGGAGGAAGAAAAAGCTTCCATGTTGGGAAGGAGAAAGTCCAACCCTGAGAAGTGTAGGACAGATGTATAGAGACTGCCAACATGAAAAAGTCGGGAATTAGGCCTAGGAGGTCTGCAAGCCTGAGTCCAGGGTAGCAAAGATAGAATATGGAATATGCTAGTGAGCGGAGCCACTAGCAATGTGGAATTTTGGATGTGGCTCATTGAGCTGTTTAAGGCAAATTAAAATAGAAGGCTGTATGTGTGTCTTTCATTCATAAATTCAGAGAATATGAGCAGTAGCAAGGATCTCCTTCAGGTAGAGCTGGGGAGATTAGAGCAGAACCACACTATAGAAATAACCATGTCTGTCATTCCTATTGGCAATACCTAGAGACACCAACTCCCCAGTGCCAGTGAAGGTGATAAAGTGAAGAGAGACAAGTCCTGACTCAGTTTGTAGGCATAAGCAAAAGGAATCCATTGACCTTGAGCTTTTCTAATCTCTGTCCTTGATCCAAAAACATATGCATGAGTCCTGAGTTCAGTAGGGAAAGAGTCTCACAAAGGACCCAGGGCTCAGATTGGCTAAGGTGCATTACCTAGAAAATTGCATTTGTGTTGTAACTCACCTGGAATCTCCCTGTTTCCCTGTTGGAGAACTAGTTTCTGCTGTGACCACCAAACCTACCTGGTATTTCTTGAGGACAAGAATATATGGCAATGATGCCATATAGAAACTACCAGAGAATTACAAGGAGGCTTAAACTGCAAACCAAATTTGGGTAATATGGTTTGAGTGGTACAAGGTTAGAAGACACACTTTACAGAGTCACAGGGCAGTATTCATTCCAGGGATGCAAGTGGTAGGTGAAAAATCATCTAGAATATGGGTGAGGGACAGGTCAGGTGACTCTTTATTAGGGGTCTTAGCATGGCCTCCATGAGAGCTATGAGCTCTGGGAGAAGATTTGGAGGACAGGAAGGATTCTTGCAGCTAGGATCCAGATAAGGGATTTCATATCTTCTTCTCCAGTCCCAGAAGCTGAGGATGAACTGAGCAAACAACTGAGCCTGTTCAGGACATTTTATTCAGACCTGACCTGGGTGTTTTGGTTTTGTCAATTTGACACAAGCTACCTTATACCGGAGGGTGAAACTCGGTGGACCAAATATCTTCATCAGATTTCCTCTGTGTAAGTCTTTAAGGGCCCAAATCAGTGCTGGGCCTGTGCTCCTTGATTATATATGAAAGCAGGATGAGGGAGGCAGTAAGCAGCAGTCCTCCACGGAGTGGGCCTTCCTCCATGATCCTCCCTTGAATGCTTGGCCTAAGCACCTCACTGTTGAAATGTGAGTTTGGGCTTGTCAATGAAATGAACTCTTTATTCTGCAAGTTATATTTGGTCATAGTGTTTTGTCACAACAATAACAAAGCAGACTAGAACAGACAGCCATTAGGCATGTATGCGAATGCCACAAGTACCCCCATTCATATTTTTGTGAAGGGAACTGGTTTTTGGTTAGGTTTTACTTCCATGTATGTTTGTGTAGTACATGTGAATAGATAGGTGATGCCTTTGCAATGCAGAAGAGAGTATCTAATCCCATGGAGCTGGAGTAACAGGAGGCTGTGAATGGCCCTTTGATGATTCATGGAATTGAATCAGGGTCCACAGCTCTTTTAAATGCTCAGCCTTCCTTCCAGTCCCAGTATAGTGATGTCCTTACCTGCTTTTCTTTGCTGGATTCCAGGCTCTGGAACAATTTGATACACCTGACAGAATCTCAACCACTTAATAAGGATTAAATCTGAGCGTCAGACCACCTAAACCTGGAGTTTGGACTAGGAAAGGCAGGTAGCTTGTGGATTAGATGGAGATCTTCCTCAGTTGTGTATTGAGACATCCTGTCTTGGACATGCTCTACTACAGTAGGCTCAGCAGAGATGGTGTCACTAGGTAGATAGCAATGGAAAAACTCAGCAGAGATACTTATACACTGACTTTGACCACTGATCTCAAAGATTTCTACAGGGAGGAAAGCATTGTCTATAACTCCCCTGTTATGGTTATTTTCAATATTTGTATCTGTTATTCCTTTCTCTTCTTCCCCTTTAATTTATATATTTTTTCATTTTTCTTATGTGTAAAATTGTTTTTCCTGGACATGTGTGCATGTAACTGATTATGCCTGGTGTCTTTGGAGATCAGAAAAGAGCCTCACATCGCCTGTGACTGTGTATACGTGAGCAGATGCTAGGAATTGAGGCCAGGTCTCCTGGAAAAACAGTCAGTGCTCTTTATCCCAAAGCCATCACTCAGTCAAGAGTTCCCCATCACACACTTACAAATTCTTACTGTTAAAATACAGTACTATTTTTGATCTCTCTGTCTTAAAAGGGCTTCTCACATTTCCTTCTCTTACAGGGTGTGAACTTTATAGACACACTGTTCCTCATTTATGAAATGAGGATATATTTTTGTTCTGGTTTTTATATTTTCTTACTTTATTGTAATAATTTTAGAATTGGCTGTAGATCCCTCCCTACTTTAGACAGTGATTACTGATGTTGCAGAGTACTGTCATTATTATGAAGCATCTCCTTATTCACTATTTTATAAAATGTTGATCTCCATCACCTTCTGCTTATTAAAATCGAGTTGAATAGCTGAGCAGGCGGGGTAAGGTACTAAATCAAGGACTAAGGGAGTTCTCAGGTGGGGACCAAGAAGTTTACATTTCGATAAAGATGAGGAAGGATGCCATGGCTAGGCTAAAGTTCCAGGGATCAGTCCACTTGGCTGGGGACTAGGCCAGGCAAGAATGTTTGGTTAGAATACTCCAGAATCTACACAGATATTATATCTAAAACTTTTTATAAATATTACCATCTTCACATCATTATTCAGAAAACGAGGTTGAGCATAGAAGACTGAACTTTCACAATTGACAATTGACTTTTTGATAGTTTTTACTTAAATGTATGAGTACTGAAATATTTAAATATTTGGTCAAACCATGCTCTCCTTCAAAAATAACATGTTTTGGACACAGCACATACTCAATGTTCAAAATTTTCCTATGTAGAAAGATGTAGTAGATGACAACAGATTCATTTAAGTCTCAAGTTCACAGGCTAACCAACCTTGAAGAATTGACACATGTGCAAATTTTGTAAACTACTTAATGTAAAACATGACAAGGTACCCAGTGTGATGGATCCTGCCCTTTCTCTTTAAATTTAATGACATTTAGTGGGTGGGTATGTTGCCTGGTATGTCTCTACCTCAAACCTCTTCAGAAGACAGAATGTGGTCCGTAGGGATCAGAGTCGCAGAGAGTTGTGAGCAGCCATGTGGATACTTAGACTCCAACACAGGTTTCCTCTTACCTTCTGAACTATTTTGACAGGCTCACACTTTTTCCTTTTAATCTCAGCATTCCGGAGGTAGGTGCAAAAAGATCTCTTTGTTCCAGATTATATAATATATATAACAATTTCCAGGCCAGGGAACTTTATATAATTAGACTCTGTGTTCAAAAACCCCTTCTGAGAATATCAATAAAATATTTAATTATAATATAAAATATTTTAAATCTACTAAAATAAATATTTAATTACAATATTTAATAATATTCAAAATATCCTTCCTATGGCTACTGAGATGGCTCAGCAATAAAAACCACCTGTTCTTGCAAAGGATGTGAACTCCATTCCTAACAGAGACATCAGGCCATGTACCACTTTCTAATATTCATCTTTTACTCTTTATGGTGACTCCTTTTTTATAGGTAACTGACTCTGTTACACCCCCTACACACACACACACACACACACACACACACACACACACACTCAGAGAGAGAGGAGAGAGAGAGAGAGAGAGAGAGAGAGCGAGAAACAGAGAACTTTACAAAGATAGAGAAACAGAGGCAGACAGACAGACACAAAGATGCACATACACACAAACATACAAGTACAATATATATAGCTTATTTTTCTTTTATGCTACATTTTCTTTTTTTTTTAGTTTTTCTTTTTTATTAGATATTTTGTTTATTTACATTTCAAATGTTATCCCCATTCCTAGTTTCCCCTCCAACACCCTTATACCCTACCCCCACCTGCATATCATCCCACCCAATCTTGCCTCTTGCCCTGGCATTCCCCTATACTGGGGCATAGAACTTTCACAGAACCCCTTCTCCTCCCATTGATGGCTGACTAGGCCATCCTCTGCTATATATGCAGCTAGAGCCATGAGTCCCTCCATGTGTTTTCTTTGGTTGGTGGTTTATTCCGAGGGAGCTCAGGGAGTTCTTGTTACTTCATATTGTTGTCCCTCCTATGAGGCTGCAAACCCCTTCAGTTACTTGGGTACTTTCTCTAGCTCCTTCATTGGGGACCCTATGCTCCATCCAATGGATGGCTTTGAGTTCACTTCTGTATTTGTCAGGCACTGGCAGAACCTCTTAAGAGACAGCCATATCAGGTTCTTGTCATCAAGCTCTTCTTGGCATCCACAATAGGGTCTGGGTTTGGTGGTTGTATATGGGTTGGATCCCCAGGTGCGGCAGTTTCTGGATGGTTATTCCTTCAGTCTCTGCTTCTCACTTTGTCTCTGTATCTCCTCCCATGGGTATTTTCCCCCTTCTTAGAAGGATTGAAGTATTCACACTTTGGTCTTCCTTCTCCTTGAGTTTCATGTTTTCATCATTGAGGGTATATCACGTGTATTCTTTTTTAATTGGTTTACCTCACGTAGGATGATATCCTCCAGATGCATCCATTTGTTTAAGGATGTCATAAATTCATTGTTTTCAAAAGCTGCGTAGTACTCCATTGTGTAAATGTATCACATTTTTCTGTATCCAATTATCTTTTGAGGGACATCTGGGTTCTTTCTGCTTTCTGGCTATTATAAATAAGGCTGCTATGAACATAGCAGAGCATGTATTCTTATTACATGTTTGAACATCTTCTGGGTATATGCCCAGGAGTGGTTTTGGTGGAACCTCTGGTAGTTCTATATCCAATTTTCTGTGGAACCGCTGGACTGATTCCCAGAGTGGTTGTACCAGCTTGTAATCCCACCAGCAATGGAGGAGTGTTCTTCTTTCTCCACATCCTTCCCAGCATCTGCTGTCACCTGATTTTATTTTTTAATCTTAGCCATTCTGACTTGTATGAGGTGAAATCTCAGGGTTGTTTGATTTGCATTTCCTGGATGGCCAAGGATCTTGAACATTTCTTTAGGTGCTTCTCAGCCATTCAGTATTCCTCAGTTGAGAATTCTTTGTTTAGCTCTGTACCTCATTTTTAATAGGGTTATTTGGTTCTCTGGATTGTAATTTCTTGAGTTCTTTATATATATTGGATATTAGCCCTCTTTTGGATTTAGGATTAGTAAAGATCTTTTCCCAATATGTTGGTTCCCTTTTTGTCTTATTGACAGTGTCTTTTTTCCCTACAGAAGCTTTGTAATTTTATGAGATCTATCTTCTTCTTCATTCCCCTCTTCTTTCCCCATTTTCTCTCATCATGGACCCTACATGTGACCCTCACCTCTGTAGATGAAAACATGCCTATCACTATTCACTCAGCTAATTGGCTGTAGTCGCTTTGAATTAAACAATGACTTTAAGTTTGGGAACAAGGTTTATACAACAGACATGGATATACCTGAAAGTTCACTCCTCAGGGGACAAGGAGATCTTGGGTGAGAGTAATTAGCATTTGAATACACAGCATCACTAGACCAACATCAACACTAAGTGGATCTGATAATCCAGTCTTTGGTATCTTGTTATGGAAATAGCATATGGAACATGAATCTGGGGCAGTGAAAGGTGAGTCCCTGATCATACTCAAGATTTGACTGTAGTCCTCTGTGTGTGGACCAGGAGATTAGGTTAGCATGAATACCAAAAGGAACATCAGGATACAGAAGGGAGCCATATAGAATGAACCCTCAAGTAGAGGAAGGAGGACCAGGACACCCCTACTAACATCAGGGAATATGGGAAACTTACCCCACATTCCCTCTCTTTGATAGAAAATAGGAGGTATGTGCTCTTCCTGAAGGATTCTAGGGAGTGCAGGGAAATATGCTCCTTTTCTTAGGCAGGTAGCAGCCACACATGTAGGAAGGATTTATCACATGGCTCAGAAATCTGACTATCTTGTCTCTGCAGAGGGCTCTACTACTTGGAGGGTCTCCTTAAGGAAAGTGGGAAAGGTGTTCACATATGTGACACTCTTCCAGGCCTCAGTGATCCAGAAGGGAAAGCAAGAAAAAATACTGATGTGTGTCTTAGGGCCCAAAAACAGTCTGTCCTGGAGAGTGTTCTATGAGAAATGGAGCAGAATCTCTATTGTATATAAAATCTAAACATCTCAGCATGTTGGCTATGCTGATAATGCTATTGATTTAAACTGCATCTCTCTTTATTTTCTGTCTGCTAAGCCTCATTTTGTAGACTGAACTTTACATGGGAAAACTTTACTTCATTTTGAAGAATTTCCAGTTCCATAGAAGGCTATTGGATGCTCTAGTGACTACTAGGAAATCTTGCAGTGAGTTAAGCATTTTGCCATCAGGTACTTCCCAACTTGTGCATTACACATGATTTTCCTTACATCAACCAAATTTATATATAAAATGCAAGTACTTTTTGAGATTTATTTGGATTGGTATTAGCATAATAAAGCTATATCCACCATAAACTATTTGTTTTTAATTTTCTCATTTATTTTTTAATGACTTACTTCGGAAAAGGTCCTCTGTGAGGAGCCGCCCTCACATTTGCCATTACAAGATGGCGCTGACAGCTGTGTTCTAAGTGGTAAACATAATCTGCACACGTGCAGGGGCAGTTTTCCCACCATGTGTTCTGCCTTTCTCGTGATGACAACTGGGCCGATGGGCTGCAGCCAATCAGGGAGTAATACATACTAGGCGGAGGATAATTCTCCTTAAAAGGGACGGGGTTTTGCCATTCTCTCTCTCGCTTTCTTGTTCTTTTTCTCTCTCTTGCTTTCTTGTTCTTGTTCTTTTTCTTGCTTTCTTGCTCTCTCTTGCTCTTGCTCTCTTGCTCTCTTGCTCTCTTGCTCTCTTGCTCTCTTGCTCCTGAAGATGTAAGCAATAAAGCTTTTGCCGCAGAAGATTCCGGTTTGTTGCTTCTTTCCTGGCCGGTCGCGAACGCGTGTAAGAGTTGGTGCTGAAACCCGGGACGAGAAGACCTGGGACGAGAAAACCCGGGACAAGAAAACCTGGGACGGTTACCATCACCTGCGCAAGGAAGATCCCTCATTCCGGAACCAGAACTGCGGGTCATGGTAATGAAGTGTTCCCGTAAAACAGACTGTTGAGAAGGATCTGGCCTGGATTCAGAACTCCTCAGCTGGGGAACGGTGGTAATGAAGTGTTCCCGTAAAACAGACTGTTGAGAAGGATCCAGCCTGGATTCAGAACTCCTCAGCTGGGGAACGGTGGTAATGAAGTGTTCCCACAACACAGACTGTTGAGAAGGATTCAACTTCGTGAATTCAGAACTCTTCAGCTGGGGAATAGGGTACTCGTAAGTATAGCTTTACAAGGTAAGTCTGGCCTTGAACTTTCTAACGAAATTCAAGACAGTCTATCAGAAGTAAAGTGGGAAATAGCTTTACAAGGTAAGTCTGGTCTTGAACTTTCTAACGAAATTCAAGACAGTCTATCAGAAGTAAAGTGGGAAATAGCTTTACAAGGTATGTTTGGCCTTGAACTTTCTCTAGTGTTAGGAGCCTTTTTGTTCCTTTTCACATGTTATCAAGTGGTTAAGGCAGGGCTGAAAATTCTGGATGAAATTCAGGGCAATCTATCAGAAGTAAAGCGGGGAGAGAGAGTAGGAGCAAAGAGGAAATATGGTACACAAAATAAGTATACAGGCCTTTCCAGGGGTCTTGAACCAGAGGAAAAGTTTAGGTCAGGTAAGAATACCTGGGGAGAGATTAGAAGGAAGGAAAAGAAAAAAGATCAATTAGCGGAGGTCTCTAGGAGAAGGAGCCTATACTCATCACTAGATGAGCTCAAGGAGCCAGTTCTTAATAGTTCTGAATCAGATGAAAAGGCTATTAGGGCCTGGAAGGCGCTCTCCCGAGCAGGTGAAGCCACTGGACAACTAACAAAGATCGTCCAGGGACCTCAGGAGTCATTCTCAGATTTTGTGGCCAGAATGACAGAGGCAGCAGAGCGTATTTTTGGAGATTCAGAGCAAGCAGCACCTCTGGTAGAATAGCTCATTTATGAGCAAGCCACGCAGGAATGCAGAGCGGCCATAGCCCCAAGAAAGAACAAAGGTTTACAAGACTGGCTCAGGGTTTGTTGGGAGCTTGGGGGACCTCTCACCAATGCAGGCTTAGCGGCCGCCATCCTCCAATCCCAAAAATGCTCCATGGGCAGAAATGAATCAATGCATAGATCTTGTCCAGGAACAACTAGATGTATTATGGCAAATAGTTCAGCTGGGATGTGAACAAAAGTTTCCAGGATTATACGTTACTTCCATTCAGTATGAAAAATTTACTAGGGCAGCTAATTTGTCAAAAAGTCTTTCTCAGTATATGTTACAGAATTGGACGGCTGAATTTGAACAGACCCTTCAGGAATTGAGACTTGCCATCATTCAGGTCAACTCCACGCGCTTGGACCTGTCCCTGACCAAAGGATTACCCAATTGGATCTCCTCAGCATTTTCCTTCTTTAAAGAATGGGTGGGATTATTTGGAGATACACTTTGCTGTGGATTAGTGTTGCTTCTCTGGTTGGTCTGTAAGCTTAAGGCCCAAACTAGGAGAGACAAGGTGGTTATTGCCCAGGCACTTGCAGCTCTAGAACATGGTGCTTCCCCTGATATATCTATGCTTAAGCAATAGGTCGCTGGCCATTCAGCTCTTGCACCCCACGAGGCTAGTCTCATTGCACGGGATAGAGTGAGTGTGCTTCAGCAGCCCGAGAGAGTTGCACGGCTAAGCACTGCAGTAGAAGGGCTCTGCGGCACATATGAGCCTATTCTAGGGAGACATGTCATCTTTCAAGAAGGTTGAGTGTCCAAGTGTCCTTCTCCCCAGGAAAAACGACACGGGAGCAGGTCAGGGTTGCTCTGGGTAAAAGCCTGTGAGCCTAAGAGCTAATCCTGTACATAGCTCCTTTACCTGCACACTGGGGATTTGACCTCTATCTCCACTCTCATTAATATGGGTGGCCTATTGCTCTTATTAAAAGAAAAGGGGGATCTGTGAAGAGCCGCCCTCACATTTGCCATTACAAGATGGCGCTGACAGCTGTGTTCTAAGTGGTAAACATAATCTGCACACGTGCAGGGGCAGTTTTCCCGCCATGTGTTCTGCCTTTCTCGTGATGACAACTGGGCTGATGGGCTGCAGCCAATCAGGGAGTAATACATCCTAGGCGGAGGATAATTCTCCTTAAAAGGGACGGGGTTTTGCCATTCTCTCTCTTGCTTTCTTGTTCTTTTTCTCTCTCTTGCTTTCTTGTTCTTGTTCTTTTTCTTGCTTTCTTGCTCTCTCTTGCTCTTGCTCTCTTGCTCTCTTGCTCCTGAAGATGTAAGCAATAAAGCTTTTGCCGCAGAAGATTCCGGTTTGTTGCTTCTTTCCTGGCCGGTCGCGAACGCGTGTAAGAGTCCTCAATATGTAGCTCAGGTTGATCTTGAACTAGCAAATATCTGGTTGACAAATCCTCTTCTTTGCTGGCAGTGGAGACATGTTAAAACATCTAGGACTATCAGAAACCAGGCTTTGGCTCTAGCAACTTTGATAGAATACTACAGAGATCTGTTGTGTGACAATCAGACACACTCCTTACTAGTGTCTTATTCACTTGAAAATGGATTACATGACATAAATCACATACATAGAACCGAGAACACGTATAATTCCTGTTGAAACCAGAATCCAAACCTTTCTGGATAGAGCATCAGACTCAGGCAAGAACAGGCTTAATGTTTACAAGAGAGAATAGCACAGACAATGAACAAGGCCCTGAAAATATCTGAGATATTTTCTTCACATTACCTAGATGAACTCGTGTATCTAAACAATAAGGATGAGGAGATAGAAAGATGCCAAAGGTGGAAAGGAAAGAGGTGAAAGCCCAGATGGACGTTGGGTGATGGCTCTTTCTCCTTGTAAACTTACTACATATAGAATAATGTACAGTCTAGAAATGAAGGGGACATCTTTGATCTAGATCTTGAAGCATAGTGGCCATGAAAAACTTGTACCTAGGCAAGGTAGTATATGCCTTTAGTCTCATGAGACTAAAGCTGACATATCACTCAGTCAAGGATGGGACAGGGCAATTTCCACATCCAGGCATGGTGGTACCCATATTTAGTCTAAGTCATATCTTCTTCTGGAGGCCTATATAAGGATAATAGAAGGAAGTCTCACTTTTCTTCACCTGCTTGCACTTACTTGCCAGCACATCTTTTGGAGCCTATTTCTTCAGGATTGTAGCTCATACCGAAGACCAGCTGAAACGCCTAGCCTTGCGGGACTGAACAACTACTACATTCTTGATCTTTATAGTCACAGATGTTGGGATAGTTGTACTGTAGATTGTAAGTCATTACAAAAATTTCCATGTATATTCTATAATTTTGTGCCTGTAGAGAACCCTGAATAATACACCAGGAGATACCTGTGCTCAGCCAAGGTCTTGTTTGATTCCACACAAAATCAATGTCCTCTTTGCAAAGGATTTATCAAAACAAACACAGAATTCATAAGGATATGAGCCTTTATTTTCTCCATACATTTTCCTCATCTTCAGGACATGAGTCAATCTCACAATATGGAAAGAAGTTTCACAACTATATATAAATGCTATGCCAGGGCCTAGCAAACACAGAAGTGGATGCTCACAGTCAGCTATTGGATGGATCACAGGGCCCCCAGTGGAGGAGCTAGAGAAAGTACCCAAGGAGTTAAAGGGGTCTACAACCCTATAGATGGAACAACAATATGAACTAAGCAGTACCCCCCAGAGCTCGTGTCTCTAGCTGCATGTGTATCAGAAGATGGCCTAGTCGGCCATCAGTGGAAAGAGAGGCCCATTAGTCGTGCAAACTTTATATGCCTCAGTATAGGGGAACGACAGAGCCAAGAAGTGAGAGTGGGTGGGTAGCGGAGTGGGGTGGGAAGGTCTGGGGGACTTTTGGGATAGTATTGGAAATGTAAATGAAGAAAATACCTAATTAAAAAGAAAGACAGAAGCATAAAGTTGAACCTCAGTGAAAGTTAAAGTTCAATTTGTATGGAGGTTTGCCATCCTTGCCTGTGTTGGAGCATGAGAGATAGCAGGGTATACACACAGTAAAGGTATGGATGGAGTTTGTTGCATGACCTTTTGCATCGTGTTCATGGAAGACATACACATAATCACAGTCAGTTGTAGAAAGAGAAGGAACCAGGTCTTGAAGCCACAATGGAGATGTCTTAGTTAGGGTTTTACTGCTGTGAACAGATACCATGACCAAGGCAAGTCTTATAAAAAGCAACATTTAATTGGGGCTGGCTTAAAGGTTCAGAGGTTCAGTCCATTATCATCAAGGTGGGAGCATGGCAGCATCTAGGCAGGCATGGCCCAGGCAGAGCTGAGAGTTCTACATCTTCATTCAAAGGCTGCTAGTGGAAGACTGACTTCCAAGCATCTAGGGTGAGAGTATTAAGCCCACACCCACAGTGGCACACCTACTCTAACCAGCTCATACCTATTCCAACAAGGCCACACTTCCAAATGGTGCCACTCCCTGGTCCAAGAATATACAAACCATCACAGGAGTAGAATCCAGAACTGGTATTGTATGGCTGGGTATCACATTAAGGCATCTCTCTTACACTGTCGATAAAAAGCACAAGAACAAATATGCTTAAATCGTGACATGATGAACAGCCCATCATATGTTCACACTATCCTAATTCCAAGAGTTCCCATACCACAGGGTTCTCTCCTCTGTTCATCTCCCTCCTAAATACCAGGCCATTTAGGGTATCATCTTTTAATGCTGTAATAGAAAGCTGGACATCCTAGGAATTTTATCTCCTAGTGAAAAGAAAATTAAGTCCAATTCAAAGCCATTGAAGATTGAATGAGATGAGGAGATATAGGCTGGCTAAGATTCCCCATGGGCTCCTTTCTATATTATTATAAGTTGTGCAGGAAATAACCATCACCGTTTTTACTGTCAAGGCAGAGCATAGCTGTCTCTTGTTTTACTCTTGGGAATAATCCCTTTTATTAGAGCTCATGGAGGCAGCAGGATCCAGAGGGCCTAGAAAAATCTCTTGATTCTTATCTCGGATAAGTGTCCAGGACTGTGACTGCAGATCCAGATAAATGTGATGGAAGAATGTACATGAAGAGGGATAATTGGCTGCCTGGATTTCTATTCGAAGTAGGAAATTTCCCTCAGATCTCTGGGAGCTGAGCATCAAGCCTCTGCCACCTCTGTCATTGAAGCTATGGATCTGGTCACTATTTTCTTTATGCTTCACAACAGAGTTAATGTCAGCACATAAACCCCAGGCTAAAGTAACAACTATCTGGAGGAAATCTGATGTCATGTGACAGGGCGCACACACACAGTCCAGGTTTGATGTTAAAGGAGGAGACATTTATACTTTGATTTTAGGATGAATTATACTTGTTCTCAATTTTGTGCATTTGACTTTATTAAATGTGTCAAATTTGGAAGAATTTACCAGTGAGCCAGTGACTCCCTCTTGCCCTCCAGGCTCAACATTCAGATTCTGACATGTATCTCAAATTTAAATATAGGTATTAGGAGTCCCTGCTAGGACAGAAAATGGAGCTGAGGCTGAAGGAAAGGCCGTCAAGAGACTGCCCCACTTTAGGATCCATCCCATCCACAGATATCAAACCTTGACACGATTGCTGATGCAAAGAACTGCTTGCTGATGGGAGTCTGGTATAGGTCTCCTCTGAGAATCTCAGTGCTTGACCAATACAGATGTGGATGTTCCTAACAAATCATTGGATTGAGCCTGGGTACCCCATTCAAAGATTTAGGGGACGGACTGAAGGAGCTGAAGGGGATTGCAACCCCATAGGAAGAACAACACTTCCAACTAACCAGACCACCTCAGTTCCCTTGCCCTAAGCTGTCAACCAAAGATTATACATAGATGGGTCCATAGTTCCAGCTACATATGTTGCTGAGAATTGCCTTGTCTGGCATCAATGGGAGGGGAGAGACTTGGTTCTGTGAAGGCTTGATGTCCCATCATAGAGTAGTTAGGAATGAGTGATTGGGTGAGTGTGGAGCAACCTCTTAGAGGCAAAGGGGAAGGGACATCAGATAGGGGTTTTTGGAGGGAGGACTAGGAAGGGGGACAGCATTTGAAATGTAAATAAATAAAATAACCAATAAAAATCGATTCACTGTTCCCACTTTTAGGCCTTCATTTTTTAAAAAATTAAGTTATTAATGAACTGAAGATTCCTGGAAATCACTCACCTCTTCTGATAGCAGTCACCTGATTTCCCCAGTTTATTCTCTGGAGAATCTTTAAGACTATGCATGCATGTCTTTTCACATTGTGGGTCTCTGATCCTTAAACTCCTGATTTTCCTAACCCTACCTTTCAGGTACCAACCTTACAGGTGTATGCTCTTATTCACATGCATTCTGTGAAGTTTCAAATTCTGTCTACTTCTCCATGACTGTTAGAGACTGCATCCATTTAGCAAGTGACATGTACACGTAGGACATGTACAATTACGGTGTTAAATTTTTATTGTTATTGTATTGAGACAGAATGTGATGTAGTTAGGATGCCCTTTATCTCATGGTTTTTCTGCCTTTTCTTCTGATTGCTGGACTAGATGCATGAATGGGACTTACACTCTTCCAATATGAGAACTGTATAAATACACTGTCAGGGAACATTTTTTAGTTAAAAGGTTTTGAAACACTGTAACTAGTAAAAATGGCAATCTTTCCAAAAGCAATCTACAGATTCAATGCAATCCCCATCAAAATTCCAACTCAATTCTTCAACGAATTTAGAAAGGGCAATCTCCAAATTCATCTGGAATAACAAAAAACCTAGGATAGCAAAAAGTATTCTCAACAGTAAAAGAACCTCTGGTGGAATCACCATGTCTGACCTAAAGCTGTACTACAGAGCAATTGTGATAAAAACTGGATGGCACTGGTATAGCAACAGACAAGTAGACCAATGGAATAGAACTGAAGACCCAGAAATGAACCCACACACCTATGGTCACTTGATCTTTGACAAGGGAGCTAAAATCATCCAGTGGAAAAAAGACAGCATTTTCAACAAATGGTGCTGGCACAACTGGCAGTTATCATGTAGAAGAATCGATCCATTCCTATATCCTTATACTAAGGTCAAATCTAAGTGGATCAAGGAACTCCACATAAAACCAGAGACACTGAAACTTATAGAGGAGAAAGTGGGGGAAAGCCTCAAAGATATGGGCGCAAAGGAAAAATTCCTGAATAGAACAGCAATGGCTTGTGCTGTAAGATCGAGAATCGACAAATGGGACCAAAGCTTCTGTAAGGCAAAAGACACTGTCAATAAGACAAAAAGGCCACCAACAGATTGGGAAAGGATCTTTACCTATCTTAAATCAGATAGGGGACTAATATCCAAAATATATAAAGAACTCAAAAGGTGGACTCCAGAAAATCAAATAACCCCATTAAAAATGGGGCTCAGAGCTAAACAAAGAATTCTCACCTGAGGAATACGAAATGGCTGAGAAGCACCTGAAAAAATGTTGAGCATCCTTAATTATCAGGTGAATGCAAATCAAAACAACCCTGAGATTCCACCTCACACCAGTCAGAATGGCTAAGATCAAAAATTCAGGTGACAGCAGATGCTGGCGAGGATGTGGAGAAAGAGGAACACTCCTCCATTGTTGGTGGGATTGCAAGCTTGTGCTATCATTCTGGAAAGCAGTCTGGCAGTTCCTCAGAAAATTGGACATAGTACTACCGAAGGATCCAGCAATACCTCTCCTGGGCATATATATCCAGAAGATATTCCAACTGGTAAGAAAGACACATGCTCCACTATGTTCATAGCAGCCTTATTTATAATAGCCAGAAGCTGGAAAGAACCCAGATGCCCCTCAACAGAGGAATGGATACAGAAAATGTGATACATTTACACAATGGAGTACTCTACTCAGCTACTAGAAAGAATGAATTTATGAAATTCCTAGGCAAATAGATGGACATGGAGGGCATCATCTTGAGTGAGGTAACCCAATCACAAAAAAACTCACATGATATGTACTCACTAATAAGTGGATATTAGCCCAGAAACTTAGAATACCCAAGATATAAGATACAATTTGCTAAACACATGAAACTCAAGAAGAATGAAGACCAAAGTGTGGACACTTTGCCCCTTCTTAGAATTGGGAACAAAACACCCATGGAAGGAGTTACAGAGACAAAGTTTGGAGCTGAGAGGAAAGGATGGACCATCTAGAGACTGCCATACCCGGGGATCCATCCCATAATCAGCCTCCAAATGCTGACACCATTGCATACACTAGCAAGATTTTGCTGAAAGAACCCTGATATAGCTGCCTCTTGTGAGGCTATCCTGGGGCCTAGCAAACACAGAAGTGGATGCTCACAGTCAGCTATTGGATGGATCACAGGGCCCCCAATGGAGGAGCTAGAGAAAGTACCCAAGGAGCTAAAGGGGTCTGCAACCCTATAGGTGGAACAACAATATGAACTAACCAGTACCCCCCGGAGCTCTAGCTGCATATGTATCAGAAGATGGCCTAGATGGCCATCATTGGAAAGAGAGGCCCCTTGGTCTTGCAAACTTTATATGCCTCAGTACAGGAAAATGCCAGGGCCAAGAAGTGGGAGTGGGTGGGTAGGGGAGTGGGGGGGGGGTCTGGGGGACTTTTGGGATAGCATTGGAAATGTAAATGAAGAAAATACCTAATAAATTTTAAAAAAAGGAAAAAAGGGAAATAAAAGGTTTTGAAACAAGTTTTTGAGCAGTATTAACCTCTGGTATGGAATCCATTCCTATTTAAAATACTCAATGGCAAAAAATTTAGAATTCCTTACTTGAAAATCACATGGAATGTAGCTCATGCTAACCTCTAAACACTCAGGCACATCAGTAGCTCTGGACTCCTTTCCACAGGGACTATGGCATTCCAGGAAACTCCACACGAAGAAAGTCATTAAACCAAGTACTAGGCCAAAACAGAGGCCCTGCAACCACGACCATTCACAGCTTCTGGTTCTCATCTATTTGTCTACTCTGCACTCATTTGGAATATACTTAATGAATACTTTATCATCCCCCTCATACATAATGGAGAATTGGATCTCCAGAGATAGAGTCACATATAGTTGTGAGCAGCCATCTAGATCGTAGGAATCTGAATTTGAAAATTCTGGTTTCTTTGAAAGTCAGTTGTGTTAGATGGTGCTTTGCTAGGGCAGACATATGAATCAATGTTTTGATAAAGCAGACACAGGTGGAAGCATGTTTTGCTAAACCAAACATGTGAAAGGACTTGTAATGAAGGACTCTTTGCTAAAGGCATGCGTGGATTGGTTGGCCTTTCATTTCATAGATGAGATCTATTTGGTGACTCCGTAGAGAGAAATATTCCCAAGGGGGAAAAACAACAACAAACTTCTAGTAGTACTTTGGAAGCTTCTTGCTGCTTCCATGTCTAGGGCCCATTGGCAGATTGATGTCAGCTGATAGACTCCTGTTGAGTTTTTCTAAGACAGACTCACTTGCTGAGGCAAGATAAGTGCTGAGGTAAGACATGTGCTGAAGGAAGACCCATGGAGGACATGTGATATTTGGAATGAGTATAAATAGGACTCAAGGGCAGTGGTTAGTGGGACTTAGCTTGCTTGCACAGCTAGTGTTGCAATTCTTCTTAGTTACCTATATTCCCTGATCTCTGCTTCATTGAGAGAGGCATGGCAAAGAATTTCCTCTGGCATCCCTGCTGGTGTGGTCCTTCCTGCTAACTCCTACTCATTCCATAGAGGCATAGCAGTTTCTACTAGGTTGTGACACCCCTTCTGATACATGCTTGCTATCCCAACACTGAACTGGACTGCTAGTATATTTGTGAGGTGTTTGCCAGTGGATCTAGCTGCTGTTTTATGTGAACTGAATTGTTGATTTTCTGAGAATTCAAATGGGATTTGCTCTAAGGAACAAAATCTAAATAGGTCTACTCCCCATATATCCTAATAACCTTTCTTTTTCACTACTTCTGGTAGGAGCATTTAAGTACCCTTATTAAAATTAGGGGTGAGAAAATTTTAAGCTACAGGAATCCAACAATTTTCCTGGAAGAACAGCCAATGATCTTAACTGCTGAGATACCTCTCCAGTCCATACCTTTTGACTTTGAGTTCAGCATTCAGAAGGCAGATGTAAAGAGATTTTTCTGTTGCTGATCAGCATGATCTACATAGCATGGCCCAGGTCAGGGAAGTTTATATACTTAGACCCCGATCTACTAAACTCTTTTCTGATGCTATTAATTATAATATTTAATTATTATATAAAATATTTTAAATTTATTAAGATAAACATTTAACTGTCATTATTGAGTACTGATAAAAATATTTTTCCTATGGCTGCTGAAATGGCTCAGCAATGAAAAGCAGTTGATGTTCTTACAAAGGACCGGAACTGGTTTCTCAGCATGGACATTATGACACTCACAACCTTCTATAATTCTACTTTCAGTATTTACCATGACCTCTTTTGTCCTTTACAGGCAACAATACGCTATGACTCCCTAGTCATATGCAAAAGTGACATGGGCAAAATTAGAGAGAGACACAGAGATAGTGACAGACAGACATACACACATACCACATGCAACGACTCACACACAAAGCCACAAATAAATATATATATAGCCTACATGTTTCTGTTTCATGCATTTTCTTAAATTAAAACAAAAAAAAACTTTTTTAAATGACATGATCTCCCATTACTTTCTGAAAAAGATAAAGAGCTTTGCCAAAATGTAAACATTGGAAAAAAATCTACTCTTTCCACCATAGTTGTGCCTTAAAAATATTAATTCTCTTTTAAAATATCACTCTTCCATGAACTTTTTAACAATATCTTCAATAAAGCAAGTGTCACTGTGTAGTGGTGGCACACACCTTTAATCCCACACTTGGGAGGCAGAGGCAGGCAGATTTCTGAGTTTGAGGCCAGCCTGGTTTGCAGAGTGAGATCCAAGACTGCCAGGGCTATACAGAGAAACAATGTCTCAAAAAAAAACCAAACAAACAAAAAATGTGTCTCAAAACTCTCAGGTCATAGCATAGTTAAGATGGATTGATAAAAATGCACTATGAAATTACATTGAGGTCCATTCACTTTATAAATGTGTAGAGATCCTGACATAAAAACCATTGGCAATTGTTGCCCTTTTCTCCTCAAAATTGGAATCAGAAGTATTTTGTCATCAGGAACAGCAAAAGGCTTAGTTTAAGCAACTTGTCCCAAGACACTGCTTCCAGGATACCAGTCCCCAGAGGCGGGTCTGAGGTGGCAAACAGGACTCTAGAGATGCAGCACCCAGGAAACCATCTTTCCATTACCCATCCACCACTATCACTGTCACTCCCCTGGTGAACATTATTGTCTGGAATCCATTCTTTCCTGGGAGAAGAACTGACAAGGTTGTCAAAATGTTGTACACTCTCTTTACTGAGACAAACTTCCCTTTGCTTGGTAGTAGATTTATCTCTTTGTTTCTAATTATTTATAATGAGATTACTGACCAAATTCCAATTTCATGAGGCCCTTTGCTTCAGAAATCTAGTAGCCATGGACTGGCACTACAGTCTTTTCTTGGGATGTCTTTCTTCCTGCCAGAGAGCTCTGTGTTTCCATCTCAGTCTTCCATATCTGATGCAAGTGTCAGAATATAAGGGGGAATCAAGCTTAGAAGACATTCAGTTAGTGCCAGGGCATTGCACAGCTCACTCTCTACAGTGCTTCTCTTGACATCAACAGACCTGAGTTCATGTCAAAGAACCCAAGTCATATTCCTGGGATATGCCAGGCAGGTTATATGACAGTATAGTTAGGTAACCATGAGAATTCTACCAGAGAACTCTTATATCCTATAATCACTTTCATCAAAGTTGCTGGGTATAAAATTATTTTAAAAAATCAGTACCCCTCCTTTATACAAATGATAACCAGGCTGAGAAAGAAACAAACAACACCCTTTACAATAGCCACAAATACTATAAAATATCTTGGTGTACCTCTATCCAAGTGAAAAATATATAGGGCAAGAACTTCAAGACCCTGAAGAAAGGAATTAAAGATAACCTCAGAACATGGAATGATCTTTCCTGATCATGGATCTGTACAATAACTATAGTGAAATGGCCATTTTACCAGAAGAAATCTACAGATTCAATGCAATTCCCATCAAAAATTACAGTGCAATTCTTTACATACATTGAAAGAACAATTTTCAACTTTATTTTTTTTTCCATTTTTTATTAGGTATTTAACTCATTTACATTTCCAATGCTATACCAAAAGTCCCCCATATCCACCCACCCCCACTCCCCTGCCCACCCACTCCCCCTTTTTGGCCCTGGTATTCCCCTGTACTGGGGCATATAAAGTTTGCAAGTCCAATGGGCCTCTCTTTCCAGTGATGGCCGACTAGGCCATCTTTTGATATATATGCAGCTAGAGTCAAGAGCTCCGGGGTACTGGTTAGCTCATAATGTTGTTCCACCTATAGGGTTGCAGATCCCTTTAGCTCCTTGGCTACTTTCTCTAGCTCCTCCATTGGGAGCCCTATGATCCATCCATTAGCTGACTGTGAGCATCCACTTCTGTGTTTGCTGGGCCCCGGCATAGTCTCACAAGAGACAGCTACATCTGCATCCTTTCAATAAAATCTTGCTAGTGTATGCAATGGTGTCAGCGTTTGGATGCTGATTATGGGGTGGATCCCTGGCTATGGCAGTCTCTACATGGTCCATCCTTTCATCTCAGCTCCAAACTCCGTCTCTGTAACTCCTTCCATGGGTGTTTTGTTCCCAAATCTAAGGAGGGGCATAGTGTCCACACTTCAGTCTTCATTCTCCTTGAGTTTCATGTGTTTAGCAAATTATATCTTATATCTTGGGTATCCTAGGTTTGGGGCTAATATCCACTTATCAGTGAATACATATTGTGTGAGTTTCTTTGTGAATGTGTTACCTCACTCAGGATGATGCCCTCCAGGTCCATCCATTTGGTAGGAATTTCATAAATTCATTCTTTTTAATAGCTGAGTAGTACTCCATTGTGTAGATGTACCACATTTTCTGTATCCATTCCTCTGTTGAGGGGCATCTAGGTTCTTTCCAGCTTCTGGCTATTATAAATAAGGCTGCTATGAACATAGTGGAGCATGTGTCCTTCTTACCAGTTGGGGCATCTTCTGGATATATGCCCAGGAGAGGTATTGCTGGATCCTCCGGTAGTACTATGTCCAGTTTTCTGAGGAACCGCCAGACTGATTTCCAGAGTGGTTGTACAAGCCTGCACTCCCACCAACAATGGAGGAGTGTTCCTCTTTCTCCACATCCTCGCCAGCATCTGCTGTCACCTGAATTTTTGATCTTAGCCATTCTGACTGGTGTGAGGTGGAATCTCAGGGTTGTTTTGATTTGCATTTCCCTGATGATTAAGGATGTTGAACATTTTTTCAAGTGCTTCTCTGCCATTCGGTATTCCTCAGGTGAGAATTCTTTGTTCAGTTCTGAGCCCCATTTTATAATGGGGTTATTTGATTTTCTGAAGTCCACCTTCTTGAGTTCTTTATATATGTTGGATATTAGTCCCCTATCTGATTTAGGATAGGTAAAGATCCTTTCCCAATCTGTTGGTGGTCTTTTTGTCTTATTGACGGTGTCTTTTGCCTTGCAGAAACTTTGGAGTTTCATTAGGTCCCATTTGTCGATTCTCGATCTTACAGCACAAGCCATTGCTGTTCTGTTCAGGAATTTTTCCCCTGTGCCCATATCTTCAAGGCTTTTCCCCACTTTCTCCTCTATAAGTTTCAGTGTCTCTGGTTTTATGTGAAGTTCCTTGATCCACTTAGATTTGACCTTAGTACAAGGAGATAAGTATGGATCGATTCGCATTCTTCTACACGATAACAACCAGTTGTGCCAGCACCAATTGTTGAAAATGCTGTCTTTCTTCCACTGGATGGTTTTAGCTCCCTTGTCGAAGATCAAGTGACCATAGGTGTGTGGGTTCATTTCTGGATCTTCAATTCTATTCCATTGGTCTACTTGTCTGTCTCTATACCAGTACCATGCAGTTTTTATCACAATTGCTCTGTAGTAAAGCTTTAGGTCTGGCATGGTGATTACGCCAGAAGTTCTTTTATCCTTGAGAAGACTTTTTGCTATCCTAGGTTTTTTGTTATTCCAGACAAATTTGCAAATTGCTCCTTCCAATTCGTTGAAGAATTGAGTTGGAATTTTGATGGGGATTGCATTGAATCTGTAGATTGCTTTTGGCAAGATAGCCATTTTTACAATGTTGATCCTGCCAATCCATGAGCATGGGAGATCTTTCCATCTTCTGAGATCTTCTTTAATTTCTTTCTTCAGAGATTTGAAGTTTTTATCATACAGATCTTTCACCTCCTTAGTTAGAGTCACGCCAAGATATTTTATATTATTTGTGACTATTGAGAAGGGTGTTGTTTCCCTAATTTCTTTCTCAGCCTGTTTATTCTTTGTATAGAGAAAGGCCATTGACTTGTTTGAGTTTATTTTATATCCAGCTACTTCACCGAAGCTGTTTATCAGGTTTAGGAGTTCTCTGGTAGAATTTTTAGGGTCACTTATATATACTATCATATCATCTGCAAAAAGTGATATTTTGACTTCCTCTTTTCCAATTTGTATCCCCTTGATCTCCTTTTGTTGTCGAATTGCTCTGGCTAATACTTCAAGTACTATGTTGAAAAGGTAGGGAGAAAGTGGGCAGCCTTGTCTAGTCCCTGATTTTAGTGGGATTGCTTCCAGCTTCTCTCCATTTACTTTGATGTTGGCTACTGGTTTGCTGTAGATTGCTTTTATCATGTTTAGGTATGGGCCTTGAATTCCTGATCTTTCCAAAACTTTTATCATGAATGGGTGTTGGATCTTGTCAAATGCTTTTTCTGCATCTAACGAGATGATCATGTGGTTTTTGTCTTTGAGTTTGTTTATATAATGGATTACATTGATGGATTTTCGTATATTAAACCATCCCTGCATCCCTGGAATAAAACCTACTTGGTCAGGATGGATGATTGCTTTAATGTGTTCTTGGATTCGGTTAGCGAGAATTTTATTGAGGATTTTTGCATCGATATTCATAAGAGAAATTGGTCTGAAGTTCTCTATCTTTGTTGGATCTTTCTGTGGTTTAGGTATCAGAGTAATAGTGGCTTCATAAAATGAGTTGGGTAGAGTACCTTCTACTTCTATTTTGTGAAATAGTTTGTGCAGAATTGGAATTAGATCTTCTTTGAAGGTCTGATAGAACTCTGCACTAAACCCATCTGGTCCTGGGCTTTTTTTGGTTGGGAGACTATTAATAACTGCTTCTATTTTTTTAGGTGATATGGGACTGTTTAGATGGTCAACTTGATCCTGATTCAACTTTGGTACCTGGTATCTGTCCAGAAATTTGTCCATTTCGTCCAGGTTTTCCAGTTTTGTTGAGTATAGCCTTTTGTAGAAGGATCTGATGGTGTTTTGGATTTCTTCAGGATCTGTTGTTATGTCTCCCTTTTCATTTCTGATTTTGTTAATTAGGATTTTGTCCCTGTGCCCTTTAGTGAGTCTAGCTAAGGGTTTATCTATCTTGTTGATTTTCTCAAAGAACCAACTCCTCGTTTGGTTAATTCTTTGAATAGTTCTTCTTGTTTCCACTTGGTTGATTTCACCCCTGAGTTTGATTATTTCCTGCCGTCTACTCCTCTTGGGTGAATTTGCTTCCTTTTTTTCTAGGGCTTTTAGATGTGTTGTCAAGCTGCTAGTATGTGCTGTCTCCCGTTTCTTCTTGGAGGCACTCAGCGCTATGAGTTTCCCTCTTAGAAATGCTTTCATTGTGTCCCATAGGTTTGGGTACGTTGTGGCTTCATTTTCATTAAACTCTAAAAAGTCTTTAATTTCTTTCTTTATTCCTTCCTTGACCAAGGTATCATTGAGAAGAGTGTTATTCAGTTTCCACGTGAATGTTGGCTTTCCATTATTTATGTTGTTATTGAAGATCAGTCTTAGGCCATGGTCGTCTGATAGGATACATGGGACAATTTCAATATTTTTGTATCTATTGAGGCCTGTTTTGTGACCAATTATATGGTCAATTTTGGAGAAGGTCCCGTGAGGTGCTGAGAAGAAGGTATATCCTTTTGTTTTAGGATAAAATGTTCTGTAGATATCTGTCAGGTCCATTTGTTTCATAACTTCTGTTAGTTTCACTGTGTCCCTGTTTAGTTTCTGTTTCCACGATCTGTCCTTTGAAGAAAGTGGTGTGTTGAAGTCTCCCACTATTATTGTGTGAGGTGCAATGTATGCTTTGAGCTTTACTAAAGTGTCTCTAATGAATGTGGCTGCCCTTGCATTTGGAGCGTAGATATTCAGAATTGAGAGTTCCTCTTGGAGGATTTTACCTTTGATGAGTATGAAGTGTCCCTCCTTGTCTTTTTTGATAACTTTGGGTTGGAAGTCGATTTGATCCGATATTAAAATGGCTACTCCAGCTTGTTTCTTCAGTCCATTTGCTTGGAAAATTGTTTTCCAGCCTTTCACTCTGAGGTAGTGTCTGTCTTTTTCCCTGAGATGGGTTTCCTGTAAGCAGCAGAATGTTGGGTCCTGTTTGTGTAGCCAGTCTGTTAGTCTATGTCTTTTTATTGGGGAATTGAGTCCATTAATATTAAGAGATATTAAGGAAAAGTAATTGTTGCTTCCTTTTATTTTTGTTGTTAGAGTTGGCATTCTGTTCTTGTGGCTGTCTTCTTTTTGGTTTGTTGAGGGATTACTTTCTTGTTTGTTCTAGGGCGTGATTTCCGTCCTTGTATTGCTTCTTTTCTGTTATTATCCTTTGAAGGGCTGGATTCGTGGAAAGATATTGTGTGAACTTGGTTTTGTCGTGGAATACTTTGGTTTCTCCATCTATGGTAATTGAGAGTTTGGCCGGGTATAGTAGCCTGGGCTGGCATTTGTGTTCTCTTAGTGTCTTTATAACATCTGTCCAGGCTCTTCTGGCTTTCATAGTCTCTGGTGAAAAGTCTGGTGTAATTCTGATAGGCCTTCCTTTATATGTTACTTGACCTTTCTCCCTTACTGCTTTTAATATTCTATCTTTATTTAGTGCATTTGTTGTTCTGATTATTATGTGTCGGGAGGAATTTCTTTTCTGGTCCAGTCTATTTGGAGTTCTGTATGCTTCTTGTATGATCATGGGCATCTCTTTTTTTATGTTTGGGAAGTTTTCTTCTATTATTTTGTTGAAGATATTAGCTGGCCCTTTAAGTTGAAAATCTTCATTCTCATCAATTCCTATTATCCGTAGGTTTGGTCTTCTCATTGTGTCCTGGATTACCTGGATGTTTTGAGTTAGGATCCTTTTGCATTTTGTATTTTCTTTGACTGTTGTGTCGATGTTCTCTATGGAATCTTCTGCACCTGAGATTCTCTCTTCCATTTCTTGTATTCTGTTGCTGATGCTCGCATCTATGGTTCCAGATCTCTTTCCTAGGGTTTCTATCTCCAGCGTTGCCTCGCTTTGGGTTTTCTTTATTGTGTCTACTTCCCCTTTTAGTTCTAGTATGGTTTTGTTCATTTCCATCACCTGTTTGGCTGTGTTTTCCTGCTTTTCTTTAAGAGCCTGTAACTCTTTAGCAGTGCTCTCCTGTAAATCTTTAAGTGACTTATGAAAGTCCTTCTTGATGTCCTCTATCATCATCATGAGAAATGTTTTTAAATCTGGGTCTAGATTTTCGGTTGTGTTGGGGTGCCCAGGACTAGGTGGGGTGGGAGTGCTGCGTTCTGATGATGGTGAGTGGTCTTGATTTCTGTTAGTAGGATTCTTACGTTTGCCTTTCGCCATCTGGTAATCTCTGAAGCTAGCTGTTTTAGTTGTCACTGTTAAGAGCTTGTTCTTCAGGTGACTCTGTTAGCCTCTATGAGCAGACCTGGAGGGTAGCACTCTCCTTAGTTTCAGTGGGCAGAGTATTCTCTGCAGGCAAGCTCTCTTCTTGCAAGGCAGGTACCCAGATATCTGGTGTTCGAACCAGACTCCTGGCAGAAGTTGTGTTCCACTCACTAGAGGTCTTAGGATCACGTGTGGAATCCTGTGTGGGCCCTTGCGGGTGTCAGGCGACTCAGCTGGCAAGGTAGCCGGGGCTCGAGTGGAGTGGAAGGGGTTTGTGCCCCAGATCAAGCCCGGGTAGCCTGCTTCCCTATGTACCGCAGTCTCAAGTTCCATGCGATTGGATTGGGGTAGGCGCTGTGTTCCACTCACCAGAGGTCTTAGGGTCCCGTGGGGAGTCCCGTGTGGGCCCTTGCGGGTGTTGGGCAAGACTCTGCTGTCAAGGTAGCCCGGGGCTCGAGTCTCGAGTCGAGCGGAAGGGACTTGTGCCCCAGATCAGGCCCGGGTAGCCTGCTTCCCTATGTACCGCAGTCTCAAGTTCCGCGCGATTGGATTGGGGCAGGCACTGTGATCCACTCACCAGAGGTCTTAGGGTCCCGTGGGGAGTCCCGTGTGGACCCTTGCGGGTGTTGGGCAAGACTCTGCTGGCAAGGTAGCCCGGGGCTCGAGTCTCGAGTCGAGCGGAAGGGACTTGTGCCCCAGATCAGGCCTGGGTAGCCTGCTTCCCTATGTACTGCAGTCTTGAGTTCCGCGCGATTGGATTGGGGCAGGCACTGTGATCCACTCACCAGAGGTCTTAGGGTCCCGTGGGGAGTCCCGTGTGGACCCTTGCGGGTGTTGGGCAAGACTCTGCTGGCAAGGTAGCCCGGGGCTCGAGTCTCGAGTCGAGCGGAAGGGACTTGTGCCCCAGATCAGGCCCGGGTAGCCTGCTTCCCTATGTACCGCAGTCTCAAGTTCCGCGCGATTGGATTGGGGCAGGCACTGTGGTCCACTCACCAGAGGTCTTAGGGTCCCGTGGGGAGTCCCGTGTGGGCCCTTGCGGGTGTTGGGCAAGACTCTGCTGGCAAGGTAGCCCGGGGCTCGAGTCAATTTTCAACTTTATATAGAATAACAAAAAACCCAGAATTGCTAAAATAATCCAGAGCAATAAAAGAACTTCTGGGAATATCACCATCCCTGAGTTCAAGCCTGTACTACAGAGCAAGAGTAATCAAAAGTTCATGGTATTGGCATAGAAACAGTCATGTTGATCAATGGAATTGAATCAATGACCCTGAAATAAACCCATACAACTATGGACACCTGATTTTTACTAAAATACTCAAAATTATACCATGTAAAAAAGAAAGAATCTTCACCAAATGGTGCAGGACTAAATGGATGTCCGCCTGTAGAAAAATGCAAAGAGATCCATATAATCCATACAATCAACAATCAATTAGTGGGACTTCTTGAAACTGAAAAGGTCCTGTAAGGTAAAGGACACTGTCAATAGGACACAACAATAGCCTATAGATTGGGAAAGGATCTTCACCATCCCTACATTAGACAAAGTATTAATATCAAAAATTTCTACAAATTCAAGAATTTAGACGCCAACACAAATGGCCCAATTAAAAATGGTGTACACAGTTAAGCAGAGAATTCTCATCAGAGGAATCTAGAATGGGTGAGAAGAACTTAAAGAAATGTGTAATTTGCTTAATCATCAGGGAAACGCAAATCAAAATGACCCTGAGATTCCAACCCATAGTCACCAGAATTGTTAAGGTCAATGAAATGGCAGCACATGCTGGCAAGGATGTGGAGCAAGGGGAATACACCTTGATTTCAGGTGGATGTACAAAATTCTACAACAACTTTGGAAATCAATGTCGGGGTTTCTCAAAAATATCAGTGAGTGATTCTACCTCAAGACCCTGTTATAACACTCCTGGGTCTATATCACAAAGATACCCTACTTTACCACAAGGACACTTGCTCAACTATGTTCACAGCAGCTTTATTCATAATAGCCAGATACTAGAGACAACCTAAATGTCCCTCAACTGAACAATGGATACAGAAAATGTGGTACATCTATACAATGGAATACTCTTCAGCCAATAAAAGAAAGACATCATTAATTTTGCAGGCACATGGATGGAACCTGAGAACACCATTCTGACTGAGGAAACCCACTCCTCAAAAGAAGTGGATATTATCCATAAAGTACAAAACCTACAGGACACACTGCAGAGAGTTACATAAACTAAGATGGAAGGCTCAAGCAAGGATGCCTGAATTGCATCTAGAAGGGGGAAGAAAATCATCATATGAGGAAGAAGGAAGGCAAGAACTGAGCAAGAGAACAGACAGGGAGGTGGATGGGGGTGTTTCTGTATCAGGTGCTGGGAGAAATAGGAGAGAAGGCCAGAGGGTCAGGAATATGAATGGAAATGTACAGCATGGTTGGGGGTGTGATTGGGAGGGCATCTCCAGGATATCCCAGAGACCTGTGATGTGGGTTGTTCATTGGAATCAATGGGCATAACCTTAGCTGATACTTACGGCAGTCAGAATATGAAACAAGGAGGGACCATGTACTCCACTGTAGCCAGGCAAGCATTCCATTTTAGCAATAGAGACACTAATCTACCCACAATATATTTGACTTAAAATTTATCATGTCTACAAGAAATGTGGGGGCAGAAGATAGTTCAGAGATGAAGGAATGTCCACCCAATAACTGCCCTAACTTGAGACCCATACCATGAGTAAGTGCCAATCACTGACACTGCTAATGATGCTCCTTTATGCTTGCAGACAGGATCCTAGCATAACTGTCCTCTGAGAAACTCCATCCAGAAGCTGACTGAAGCAGATTCAGAGACAGACCCACAGCCAAGCCTTGGATGGTGCTCAGGGAATCTTATGGAAGTGCTGTGTGAGGAACTGAGGTCTCTGAAGGGGATAGGAACTCTGCAGGAAGACCAACAGAGTCAACTAGCCTAGACATCTGGGGGATCTAAGAGACTGAGCCACTAACAAAAGGCTAGATAATCAGGCTAGGCCTATGCTCCTACACCTATGTAGCAGATGTGGAACTCTGTCTTCTTGTGGGTCCTTCAACAACTCAAGAAAGGGCTATCCCTAAAGCTCTTGCCTGTCTGTGGAATATATTTCCCTAATTAGAATGCCCTTTCTGGACTCAGTGGAAGAGGATACACCAAGCCCTGCACAGTCTTGTTGCCAGGGTGGGGGTAAACTGAGGAGGGTTTTCCACCATTCCAAAGGAGACATGGAGGGAAATAGGGCAGAGATTGTATGAGGGGTACTGTGGGTTGCGGGCAGTGATTGGGATATAAAGTGAATAAAAGACTTTTTTTTTAAATCCCAAGTATGTTTACTGGGAAATATGAGGATAAATACAGGCAGAAATTATTTTCACCTCATTATTGAATTTTGGAAAACAGTTGTTACTTTTTGTAAGCATTTTCTTTATATGCAATTTGTTAATACGTTCAATGAAGCAAATGTCTCAAAATTTGAATTTTAAGTGTGTTGAAGTTAGGTTGACACAATCCACACAATTATAAGTTGCTCTGAGAACCATTCTCTTATTTCAGCCATTGTAAACATCTTGATATTGTAACTGTTGAGGCTTACTGACTCAATAGCTTTTCATATTGACTCAGAAGAACATTGTGATCATGGCCAGGAGAGCAATCATCAGTGTAAACAACTTGTCTTACCACACACTGCACCTCAGATCTCAAGCATCAGAGCTAGATCTGAGCTGGTGAAGCAGGGCCCTAGGGACTGCTCTTATAGGAGTTCATCTTTCCATGCCCCAAACCAAACAGTTTATCACTACCTTTGGGAATTGTTAGAGAAGACAATCAGACTCCTCTGTATCAAGAATATAAAGTGAACACATACAAGTAGAGTCAGTCTGCACTCACTAGCAGGATGCAAACTTTTGAACACAGGGCTCTCCTCCTGCTGCTCATGGTTATCCTGGCCAGCACCAAGCATCCAAACATTGAATGTGGAAATTTGAAGGGTAAGGACCTAACATGGCTAAATAAGGGGACTCCATCCCTCAGGGTGTACAAACCATCACAAAACTATAAACAAGCTAAAACTGCAAACCAACTTTGGGCAGCATGAGTTGTGTGGTAAAAATAATACAAGACACTCTTCCAGAGTCAGAAGGGACAGTGTTGATTCTGGGCATGCAAGAGGTAGGTGAAATGCCATCTAGAGTATGGGTGAGGGACAGGTCAGGTGACTCCTTATTAGGAGTCTTAGGAGAGTTGTGATCTCTGCTCCACATCAGGAAGTTTCATAGCTTCACCTAAGGCTGAGCAGCTAGGGACAAATTGAGAAAACACTTGAGCGTGTAGAGGACATTTTTATTCAGACCATGCCATGCCTGTTGCTTTGGATTTTGTCAATTTAACACCAGCTTTCTTTAAACAGGAAAAGGAAATTCTATGGAGAATATGCCTTTATCAGGTTGCCTCTAGACAAGTCTGTAAAGGTAGGTGCTCTTGAATTATATATGAAAGCAGGATGAGCAACCAGTAATCAGCAGTCCTCCATGGATTGCTTCTGTGTCTGTGTTCCTCCCTTGAAGAACTACCTTACTGTTGAAATGTGACCTGGTGTGGGACAGACATCCTAGTCTCCAGTTGAGCTGAGGTCTGAACCCCGGTAGAACCTGATGGTGATAATTCACCTACATGGGACAGTAGGTGTTCCCTCATGTCTCCTGGACCCAAGGCTTCTGTTGAAGTTACCACCCCTACAGCCCCCACAGGAGAAGTGTGGCTAGTAGTCACGTAGACAATGTCCCAAGTTTCTTGACCTTCAGGCTAGACTCCTCCCAGTTACCTAGCAACAAACTGATAACAGCTCACCATAAGAGGGGCTGCTTGGCCCCACCTCTCTCTCTCTCTCTCTCTCTCTCTCTCTCTCTCTGTCTCTCTCTCTCTCTCTCATTCTCTTACTCTCTCCTCTCACTCTCTTACTCTCTCTCCCTCTTGCTTTCTCCCTCTTACTCTAGCCTTTCATCTCTCTCTCTTTTTTCCCTTCTCACCTCTTGGCCGTGGCTGGTCTCTCTCTCTCTTTCTACCTTTTCTCTTTCCCCCTGCCTTTCTACAATAAAGCTCTAAAACCATAGACTGTCTCTGTTCATCAAGGCCCACTGTGCTTAGATGATGGGACAGGCTTTCTCCTAATGAGCCGTTTCTAAGCTCCTGATGGAAGGCCTTCCTGTGCTCCAGCCACAGACCAGACTAAGGACCCTCATCTGTGTGGGAACCTTTCTCTTTCTGCCCTCTCTCCTATAACTCTGGGGCCAAGGGTGTTGCCCTGGGGCCCCTGGTATCAGGGGCTGCCCCTTGTCCAACACCCACCAAGTGGGGTCAGTGGCTTAGATGCTCACCCTGTGCCAAGTGGAAAGTGTCCAGCAGCTCTCCCGAATCTGCCTGCCCAGAGCACAGGAGCTCTAGACAGACGTGGGCTCTCTCCCTCCCCCTTCCTTTCCCTACACCCCGGTAGCCCACAACCTGGGACTTCTCAGATGAAATAAACTCTTTCATCCTCAAGTTATTTTTGGTCATTTTTTTTTGTCACAGCAATATCAAAGGTCATATATCACAGGGCTCCTGAGGTCACATTAACAACTAATAGAGTTTACAAAAATCCATTTACAACTTAGACTTCAAGACCTTCAAGCAAGGAAGTGAATCCAAGGATGAACTTCAGTTGAAGTGAATGCACAGTTTGACCCTTAGCATGGGAGCAATAACAAAGAGTCAAGTAGGAACATTGTCAGATTTTACCCATGTGCTTGGGATCCAAGCTCTGATGTTAGCATCAAAGAGAGACCTTTGAGAAACCACTGGCCTGGTAAAAACCATAAGGATCAGAATATGCAAACCATGCATGTTCCTTGTAATATAAACAAGTATACTTGGAGTCACAAGACCTATTTTTACTCCAAGTGGCCTTTGCTCCATATAAACTTCAATGAAATAAGAGTCTAAAAATTAAGTTCCCAACAGAGTCAGTACAGATGGATATAATCTACAGAAGCTAATTTACCATAGACATACACCGAAATTCCAAATATGTATATGTTGCAGGATTTTTCCTGTCCAATCACTTGGACAATGTGAGGCTAGTAATTAGACAGAAGAAGGGAGGTGGAGCGAGGAGTTGAGGAGACAGCAAGAGAGGTCTGAAGAGGAGTGAGATAACCTGAATAGAGGCTGATGTGGTGTTATCAAAAGGTTAGAATAACTGTGTTAAAGCCTTATCATTATCATTTGGCTCTCAACTTATTGTATTGGAATCTTGTAAATTGTATTATTCTTGATATATAAATCTGATTGGCTAATAGAATTGAAGACCCAGAAATGAACCCACACACCTATGGTCACTTGATCTTCGACAAGGGAGCTAAAACCATCCAGTGGAAGAAAGACAGCATTTTCAACAATTGGTGCTGGCACAACTGGTTGTTATCGTGTAGAAGAATGCGAATCGATCCATACTTATCTCCTTGTACTAAGGTCAAATCTAAGTGGATCAAGGAACTTCACATAAAACCAGAGACACTAAAACTTATAGAGGAGAAAGTGGGGAAAAGCCTTGAAGATATGGGTACAGGGGAAAAATTCCTGACCAGAACAGCAATGGCTTGTGCTGTAAGATCGAGAATTGACAAATGGGACCTAATGAAACTCCAAAGTTTCTGCAAGGCAAAAGACACCGTCAATAAGACAAAAAGACCACCAACAGATTGGGAAAGGATCTTTACCTATCCTAAATCAGATAGGGGACTAATATCCAACATATATAAAGAACTCAAGAAGGTGGACTTCAGAAAATCAAATAACCCCATTAAAAAATGGGGCTCAGAACCGAACAAAGAATTCTCACCTGAGGAATGCGGAATGGCAGAGAAGCACCTGAAAAAATGTTCAACATCCTTAATCATCAGGGAAATGCAAATCAAAACAACCCTGAGATTCCACCTCACACCAGTCAGAATGACTAAGATCAAAAATTCAGGTGATAGCAGATGCTGGCGTGGATGTGGAGAAAGAAGAACACTCCTCCATTGTTTGTGGGATTGCAGGCTTGTACAACCACTCTGGAAATCAGTCTGGCGGTTCCTCAGAAAACTGGACATAGTACTACCGGAGGATCCAGCAATACCTCTCCTGGGCATATATTCAGAAGATGCCCCAACTGGTAAGAAGGACACATGCTCCACTATGTTCATAGCAGCCTTATTTATAATAGCCAGAAGCTGGAAAGAACCCAGATGCCCCTCAACAGAGGAATGGATACAGAAAATGTGGTACATCTACACAATGGAGTACTACTCAGCTATTAAAAAGAATGAATTTATGAAATTCCTAGCCAAATGGATGGACCTGGAGGGCATCATCCTGAGTGAGGTAACACATTCACAAAGGAACTCACACAATATGTACTCACTGATAAGTGGATATTAGCCCCAAACCTAGGATACCCAAGATATAAGATACAATTTGCTAAACACATGAAACTCAAGAAGAATGAAGACTGAAGTGTGGACACTATGCCCCTCCTGAGAATTGGGAACAAAACACCCATGGAAGGAGTTACAGAGACAAAGTTTGGAGCTGAGAGGAAAGGATGGACCATCTAGAGACTGCCATATCCAGGGATCCACCCCATAATCAGCATCCAAATGCTGACACCATTGCATATATTAGCAAGATTTTATCGAAAGGACCCAGATGTAGCTGTCTCTTGTGAGACTATGCCGGGGCCTAGCAAACACAGAAGTGGATGCTCACAGTCAGCTAATGGATGGATCACAGGGCTCCCAATGGAGGAGCTAGAGAAAGTACCCAAGGAGCTAAAGGGATCTGCAACCCTATAGGTGGAACAACATTATGAACTAACCAGTACCCCGGAGCTCTTGACTCTAGCTGCATATGTATCAAAAGATGGCCTAGTTGGCCATCACTGGAAAGAGAGGCCCATTGGACACGCAAACTTTATATGCCCCAGTACAGGGGAATGCCAGGGCCAAAAAGGGGGAGTGGGTGGGTAGGGGAGTGGGGGTGGGTGGGTATGGGGGACTTTTGGTATACCATTGGAAATGTAAATGAGCTAAATACCTAATTAAAAATGGGAAAAAAATAAAAATAGAAATAGAAAAAAAAAAGAGTCTTGATTCTACCTGGTAACTAGGTGTTTGTTGAGGTGGCTAACCAGGGGTGTATAGGATGTTGTGTGAAGTCAAGAGGAACTTGGGGGCCCTGTCGGAGAGATAGCCCTGTGGGAGCCATGTGACCTCTCAGGGCTGGCAAATGGCAAGCCGAGAGACTGAGCGAGTGAGATCACCTGGCACAGGGGCTCTCTCTAGAGAGTTCTTGGCAGCAGCAGGAGCACAGGAGCATGGCCTGGTCCTGCTGAGAGTTGGTGGGTTCATTTTTTAATATTTCCTGCAACATGTATAGACATCTGGAGATGAAAATGGTCTAACTTATTGATGCCTGAGTTGGAACTCACTAGGAAGTTTTGACTCAGACCAGGAGCACATGGATCAGCATAAAGCCACTTGTCCTGAGACTTTACTTCCCAAAATACCTGGCCCAAGATCTTAGTTAGAGTGAAGGGGCAGCTTCTAGAGTTCCTAGTTTCCAGGAGCTAATTCTTTCATTATGAAACTCACCATGTCTGTTTCTAGAGACAGCATTCACCTAATGCAGAATTAAAGTTAAAAAGTGAAGCAAGACCAGTCCTGACTCAGCCTGTCCTCTTAAAGCAACACGAGGACACCTGAACCCTGACCCTACATGATCCATGTCTTAGATCCAGAACAATATGTGTGACTCCAGAGTTGGGGAGGAAAGAGTCTGCACAGAGGAGCCAGGGCTCTGACTGGCTGGGCTGTGTCACTCAGTAATCTGCATTTCTGCTTTAACTCAACTTGACTCTCCCTCTCCTCCTTTGGGGAGCTGGTCTCTTCAGTGATCAGCAAATATACCTGGCATTTGTTGAGAGATATTGTACAAAATTAGGACATGGAACCATGTAGGACTATAAAGAGCCTCAGTCTGCAAAACAACCTTGTGTAGTATGAGTTGTATGGACCAAGGTGAGAGACCCACTTTTCAGAGTCACAAAAGAGCGTCCATTCAGGGAAAGCATGCCATAGGTGGAAAGATAAGGTGCGATGTAAGAGGATTTGAAGGTCAGGAAGGATGTCTCCAGCTAGGTTCTAGGAAGTTTCATAACTTCCCTTGAAGCCTCAGCAGCTAGGGCCAAAGTAGCAAACAATTGAGCTTGTATAGGACATTTTTATTTATACTATGTCTTAGTGGATGTTTAATTTTGTCAGTTTCACATGTATACAGGAAAAGAAACCTCAGTGGAAAAATATCTCAATCAGATTGGCTCTAGGAAACCTGTAAGGTGTTTTATAGTTGAATTATTGACACATGAGGGCCCAACCACCTGACAATCAGGTGTTCTAGGATTAGATATGAAAGCCATTAAACACAAGTTGTTTATAGAGTGTTCCTGCCTCCAAGTCTCTATCTTCAGATTCCTGAATAACTATCTCAATGATGAAATGTGACCTGGGACTTGTCATTTGAAATAAACATTGTCTTCAACAAGTTAGTATTGGTCATGGTGTCCTGTCACAGCAGTAGTAAAGCAGACAAATAAAAACCCATCATTGGGCAAGAACTGCATCTTCACAACTAGCCCAAACTTGCTTTTGAGAGTGTGCACTGATTTTAATGGTTAATTTTAGTTTTACCTTCTGTGTAAGTTTGAGTGTGTGTGTGTGTGTGTGTGTGTGTGTTACATGCTAATTAATTGGAGATGCCTGTAGAATTCAGAAGAGAGCATCTAATCCCATAGAGCTGCAATAACAGGTATTTGTGAGTGGGTCCTACATGAAGCTTTGAAATGACCTCAGCCCCACTCCATGAGCAGTAAGTACATTAAAAAACTAAGCCATTCCCCCAATCCCAGGGTCATGAACTCTGACTGCCTTTCTTTTCTGGATCTCAGGGTCTGCAACAATTTGATTCATGGGTCAATTCTCAACCACTTACCAAGGAGTAAATCTGAGAAGTAGACCTCCTAATTACAGAGTCTGAATAAGGAAAGGGAGGCTTGTTGGAGATTTGAGAGAAATCTCTATCATGTGTGTATTATGAAATCTTGTCCACCACATTCTTGGAGACCTTTCTTGCCAGAAAGTCCAGACATCCTTAAAAACTGGGACATAACACCAAGCTCTGGCAAAGGACTGAAATCTGAGTTACATCTAACCTCACAGCCTGTGATTCAGCAGGGAGGGAAAAACTGAGGTAGAGGAAGTATTTCTTATTCTGCATGAACACTGATTTCCATTTTTGAGCCTGCCATGCAACAGCTATAGAGCCATGGAAGCTATCCTAGGGCACAGACTCAAACTTTGACACCTAGAAAAGATGAGATCTAATAATAGATGCCAGTGTAAACACAAATGTGTCAGAAGGAGGCTGCATCTTCATAGGACCCATGAAAAGGTTAAGGGCAAGGACACTTGGGTTCTTATCTCAGAGATATTAAATGATGACCATAATATAGAATGTTGTACTGTAGGTCTCAGTCTTGAAGGTCTATGGGGGGGGGTCAGCCTAGTTTCCTAGGCAGACACTAGAGACAGATTTGAGTTGTAGTTCATCAGAGATCTGTCAATAATACATTATCTTTCTCAGGTCTTGCCACTTTGATTGGCATCCCATGGAAATGGTACGCATGCCATGATACAGGGATCAGGATAAACAACTTAACCCTAGAGAGGGCTCCCTGGATACCAGGGCCCAGAGCTATATTTGAGTGGGGGTGCAAGGTTCTAGGAATTCCTCACCCAGTGGTTAATCTTTCCATGACCAATTATGCCAGTCTCTATCACTCCCACTGGGAATTCTTAGAGAAGGCTGAAGATCAGAGGTGTAAAATAAATAAGGACATGTGTGGACCCTGTCCAGGTCTGCTGATTCTAAGTGATTTCCTGTGAGTCTGGCCTCCTGCAGCCCTAGTTCTCATTGATAGAGAAATATAGAATGATATGTTGATAGGTAGACATACATACATACATACATACATACATACATACATACATACATACATACAGATAGAGACACACACACACAAAGACAGAGGGACAGACAACAACAGAAAGAGACAGAGATAGAGAGAGTGAGACACAGAGAGAAAGATAGGAGACAAAATACTGAGAGACAGACAGAAAGTAAGAAGGAGAAAAAGAAAACACAGAGAGAAGAAATCAGAGAGAGAGAGAGAGAGATTTAGTGTTTGGATAGCTCAGTGTTGAGGAACTGTGGGTATGCTTGCATAAGTCTTAGGAGTGTTCTTGCTTCTCTGGATTTTCAGGGAAATGTGGTAGTCATAGTGTTCCATGGAAATACATGCATGTAAAACATACACATACATATAAACAAATGCATTTCTCAAAAGTGAAATTGTAAACTACAAAGAAAAGCCTAACCCTACAGGGACACACTTCCTCCAACAAGGTCATACCTACTCCAAAAAGGGCACATCTCCGAATTATATCACTTAGTGGGCCAAACATTCAAACACTTGAGTCTATTTGTCCAAATCTATTCAAATAACTACACCCACTGCCTTAGTCAGGGTCTCTATTTTTGTACAAACCATCATGACAGGAAGCAAGTTAGGGAGTAAAGGGTTTATTTAGATTATACTTCTACAAAGTTGTTCATCACCAAAGGAAGTCAGGATTGGACTCAAGCAGGTAAAAAAGCAGGAGCTGATGTAGAGGCCATGGATGGATGTTACTTATTGGCTTGCTTCCATTGCCTTGTTCATCTTATTTGCTTTCTTATCTATCTATCTATCTATCTATCTATCCAGTTATTTTATTTTTATTAGACAATTTATTTACATTTAAAATTTTATCCCCTTTCCCCACTTCCCCTCCAGCCCCCCCCCATCCCATCCCCCTTCCCCCTGCTCACTAACCAACCCACTCCGACTCCCCTGCACTGGCATTCTCCTATACTGGAGCATCAAGCCTTCACAAGACCAAGGGCCTCTCCTCTTATTGATGTCCCACAAGGCCATCCTCTGCTACATATGCGACCGGAGCCATGAGTCCCTCCTTGTGTATTCTTTGGTTGGTGGTTTAGTCCCTGGGAGCTCTGGGGATAATGGTTGGTTCATATTGTTGTTCCTCCTATGAGGCTGCAAATCCCTTCATCACCTTGGGTCTTTTCTCTAGCTCTTTCATTGGGGACCCTGTGCTCAGTACAATGGATGGCTGTGAACATCCACTTCTGTATTTGTTAAGCACTGGTAGAGTCTCTCAGGAGACAGCTATATCAGGCTCCTGTCAGCAAGCATTTGCTGGCATCTACAATAGTGTCTGGGTTTGGTAACTGGATATGGGATGGGTCCCCAGGTGGGACAGTCTCTGGATGGCCTTTCCTTCAGTTTCTGCTCCAAACTTTGTCTCTGTATCTCCTCCCATGGATATTTTGATCCTCCTTCTAAGAAGGACCGAAGTATTCACACAGTGGTCTTCTTTCTTCTTGAGCTTCATGTGGTCTGTGAATTTTATCTTGGGTGTTCTGAGTTTCTGGGCTAATATCCATTTATCAGTGAGTGCATATCATGTGTGCTCTTTTGTGATTGTGTTACTTCACTCAGGGTAATATTTTCTAGTTCTATCCATTTGCCTAAGAACTTCATGAATTCATCTTTTTTTAATAGCTGAGTAGTAATCCATGTGTAAATGTACCATTTTCTGTATGCATTCCTCTTTTGAAGGGCATCTGGGATCTTTCCAGCTTCTGGCTATTATAAATAAGGCTTCTATGAACATAGTGGGAAGTGTCCATCCACTGGAAGACTGGTGTCCAGTGGCTCCCAATCCTGGCTGTGGTTGTTGTCATTCCTCTGCTAGGTCAAGATGATCTCAGCAGCATAGAAGTCCAGGGCCCAGCACTTCATGGTGATTTTCCCTTTAGTTCTGAGCTCATGAATTACCAATGTTTTAGGGTGTCTGAGTGAGGGAACAATTTGAGATTTCAGAAATTTTCCATTATTCCCGGAGATGTAGCTCTGCTCATATGAACATGTATGAAATGGAGGTGAGATATGTTTCACAGCAGAGGGGTAGATCTTACACAGAAGCCTAAATACAGGGTTTATGTAGGATAATCCATTCCTTGGAATGTTCAGAATCCAAAAAGCCAGCATAGAGCAGGCGACTTTTGTTCTCCATCTAACAAGATTGCCCTCTGTATGGTTTGGAAATAAAGCACTGAGTGTGAACTTATGTGCAGTGGGCCTTTAAATTCCAAATGCCATCCTCACATCCCATGCTGGTTTATGGGCAATGAGGGGAAATCAGGCTGTGGTAGGATACGTTAAGGAGAGGGATGCAGAGATTTCTGGCTGGGCTAGGGAGGAGAAAAGCCTTTCATATTGCTGCGTAGGATGGGGTGGACTCTTTTTGTTTTACAGTCCAGTCATTATTACCCTCTGACAGTTCCTCATCCCATTCCTCCTCTGTCTCCCAGAGGATGCCTTCCACCCCACCAGACCTCCCCCCTCCCTGGCACCTCAAATCTCTTGAGGGTATGTGCTTCTTCTCTCACTGAGGACAGATCAGGCAGTCCTCTACTGTATATGTGTTGTGGTCTCATATCAGCTAGTGTATGCTGCCTGGTTGTTGGCTCAGTGCTTGGAAATCTTGGAGATCCAGCTCAGTTGAGACTGTGTGTCTTCCTATGAGGTTACCAGCCTTCTTAGTTTCTTTCAGCCTTTCCCTAATTCAACCACAGAGGTCACTGGCTTCTGTCCATTGGTTGGGTATAAGTATCTGCATCTGGCTCTTTCAGCTGCTTGTTCGGCCTCTGAGAGTGCAGCCATACTAGGTTCTGTCTGTAAGCACACCATAGTATCAGTAATAGTGAGACTTGGAACCTCCCCTTGAGCTGGATCCTGATTTTGGCTGGTCACTGGATCTCCTTTCCCTCAGTCTCATCTCCATTTCTCTTCCTGCAGTTGTTTCAGACAGGAACAATTTTGGGTCAGAGTTTTTGACTGTGGGACGGCAAACCTTTCCCTCCACTTGATGACCTGTCTTTCTAATGGAGGTGAACTCTACTAGTTCCCTCTCCCCACTATAGGATATTTCATCTAAGGTCCCGCTCTTTGAGTCCTGAGACTCTCTCACCTCCCAGGTCTCTGGTACTTTCTAGGTGATTTCCCCACCCTGCTCCCCATATCCTGTCTCATGAGGTTGCCAGTTTCCATTTCTCTGCTGGCCCTCAGAACTTCAGTCCTGACGGCCTCAATTACCTGATCACGTTCCCCTTTTCCCTTCTCTGTCCTCGCCCATGCAGGTCCCTCTCCCTCTGATCAACTTCACTTTTTTCTTCTCCCTTCCAAGTGGGATTGAGGCATCCTCACTTGGGCTCTCCAGCTTGTTAAGATTCGTGAGTTCTGTGGATTATATCCTGAGTATTCTGTACTTTTTTGGCTAATATCTACTTATTAGTGAGTACATACCATGCATGTACTTTTGGATCTGAGTTACCTCACTCAAGATGATATTTTCTAGTTCTATCCATTTCCCTGAAAAACTCAAGATGTCTTCATTCTTAATAGTTGAGTAGTATTCCATTGTGTAAATGAACCACATTTTCTGTATCCACTCTTCCATTGTGGACATCTGGGTTTTTTCCAACTTGACTATCGTAAATAAGGCTGCTATGAAGATAGTGAAACATATGCCCCTGTGGCATGGCAAGGCCACTTTTGAGTATATGCCCAGGAGTGGTACAGCTGGGTCTTCAGATAGATCTATTTCCAATTTTCTAATGAGCCTCAAGATTGATGGTTGTACTAGTTTGCAACCCCACCAGCAATGGAGGAGTGTTCCTCTTCTCCATATCCTCCCCAGCATGTGCTGTCACCTGAGTTTTTTATCTTAGCCATTTTGATTGGTGTAAGGTGGAATCTCAGGGTTTTTTTGATTTGCATTTCCCTGATCTCTAAGGACTTTGAATCTTTATTTAAGTGCTTCTCAACCATCCCCAGAAGTTCTTTTATTGTTGAGAATTATTTTGCTATTCTACACTTTTTGTTATTCCATATGAAGTTGAGAATGGCTCTTTCCATGTTTTCCATGTTTGTGAATAATTGTGTTGGAATTTTGATGGCAATTGCATTGTATCTGGAGATTGTTTTTGTTAAGATGGAAATTTTCACTATGTTAATCCTACCATTCTGTGAGTATTGGAGATCTTTCCAGCTTCTGAGACCTTCTATTTCTTTTTTTTTTTTTCAGGTATTTAGAGTCCTTGTTATTACAGATATTTCACTTTCTTTGTAAGAGTTACACCAAGGTATTTATACTATTTGTGGATGTTGTGAAGAGTGTTGTTTCTCTAATTTCATTCTCAGCTTGTTCATAATTTGTGTAAAAAAAAAAGGCTATGGATTTGTTTGAGTTAATTTTCTATCCTGCTACTTTTCTGAGGTTGTTTATCAACTGTAGGAGTTCTCTGGTGGAATTTTGGGGATGGCTTATGTATACTATCATATATCATCTGCAAATAGTGATACTTTGAGCTTTTCCTTTCCGATTTGTAACCTGTTGATCTCCTTTTCTTTAACTGCTTTAGCTAGAACTTCAAGTACTAAGTAGGTAATGGGAGAGTAGGCAATCTTGTCTTCTCCCAGATTTCAGTGGGATTGCGTGTACTTTCTCTCCATTTAATTTGATGTTGGCTATTGGTTTGCAATAACTTGCTATATATCAAGGCTATTTGTGCCAAGGGAAGCAATGTTGAGAGTGAGCTGTGAAACAGTCCAGTCGCTAACTGACTGTCTTCTAACCTTGGTTCCCACTTATATTATGACAATTGGTTCAGATACAAATGTATTTTACCTTGAGACTGAGGTGGAAACAAACAGCTCTCTATACAAGAAGGAGATACTGAGGATAGACTGTAGTGAATGTCTGTGGCTACTAGATTTCTAAAGCAAATGGTCTGATGAAATTGAAATTTTCTCAGGAGTCTTATGAAAAATAGAAAGAGATATGTTTGCTACCAACCAGAGTGAAACTTGTCTCAGTAAAGAGAATATACAAGATTTTGACAACCTTGTCAGATCATCTCCCAGGAAAGAATGGACTCCAGAAAATAATGTTCTCTAGGAGAGTGATACTGATAAAGATATGTTGGTAATGGAAAGATGGACTCCTGGGACCTGCATCTCTAGAGTCCTGTTTTCCACCTCAGACCCACCTCTGGGCACTGGTATCCTAGAAGCAGTGTCTGTGGACAAGTTGTTTACCCTAATCCTTCTGCTGCTCCTGTTGACAATATCCTATTGAGAACATGTTGGGGTAAAGAAGTGAAGAATTCCCAATCATTTTTAAGTCAGGATATCTACACACTTAGAAAGAAAATTGACCTTAATGTAATTTCATCTATGCACTTTTATCAATTTATTATAACCATGCTATGACCCAAGAGTTTTGAGACAGTTACTTTATTGAAAATATTGTATTTTTCAGGCACTAGCCAGTGCCTGACAAATACAGAAGTAGATGTTCACAGCCATCCATTGGACTGAGCATAGGGTTCCCATAGGTTTTACAGAAAGAACCTAAAGTGTTGAAGTGGTTTACATCCCCATAGGAGGAACAACAATATGAACTAACCAGTAACCCCTGAGCTCCCAGGGACTAAATTACCAACCAAAGAGTACACATGGTAGGACTCATGGCTCCAGCTGCATATGAAGCAGAGGATGGCCTAGTCAAACATCAATGGGGAGAGGCCCTTGGTCCTGTGAAGGCTCTATGCCCTAGTGTAGGGGAATGCCAAGGCCAGGAAGCAGGAGTGGGTGGGTTAGTGATCAGGGGGAGGAGAAGGGGGGAGGGGGTTTTCAGAGGGGAAGCATGGAACAGGGCTAACATTTGAAATGTAAATAAAGAAAATACCCAATAAAAAGAAAATATTATAATGAATTATTTAAAAGAATGATATTTTAAAAGAGTATATATTTCTCAAGGAACAACTATGATGGAAAGAATAGATCTATATGTTTTCAGTACTTACATTGTGTCATGGGCTTTTCATTTTCCTTACAGTAATGGGTGAGTGTGTGTTTTAAAACAGTATTTTACTTTAAGTTTAGGAAAATTCATCTTACAGAAACATGTATTTGTCATATTGTGTGTGTGTCTGTGTTTGTTCATTTTTCTCAGTCTCTGTGTCTCTGTCTCTCTCTGTATGTGTTTGTGTGTGTCTCTCACTATCTCTCTGTCTCTGCCTATGTTTTACCCATGTCATGATGTTTTTATGTGTGTGAGGTATGTGTGTGTGTGTGTGTGTGAGTGTGAGTGATCGTAGAGTACTGTTGCTTGCAAAGGGCCAAAAATGTCATCATAAATATCAGAAGTGGAAGTCTAGAAGGTTGTGAGTGTCATAATGCTGGGAGTCCAGCTCTGGTCCTTTGCAGGAACAGCAACTGCTTTTCATTGCCCAGCCATCTCAGCAACCACGTGAAGAATATTTTATCAGTATTAAATAATTGCAATTAAAGATTTATCCTAATAAACCTATATATTTCTTTTTTTTTCTTTCCATTTTTTATTAGGTATTTAGCTCATTTACATTTCCAATGCTATACCAAAAGTCCCCCATACCCACCCACCCCCACTCCCCTACCCGCCCACCCCCCCCCCTTTTTGGCCCTGGCGTTCCCCTGTTCTGGGGCATATAAAGTTTGTGTGTCCAATGGGCCTCTCTTTCCAGTGATGGCCGACTAGGCCATCTTTTGATACATACGCAGCTAGAGTCAAGAGCTCCGGGGTACTGGTTAGTTCATAATGTTGATCCACCTATAGGGTTGCAGATCCCTTTAGCTCCTTGGGTACTTTCTCTAGCTCCTCCATTGGGAGCCCTGTGATCCATCCATTAGCTGACTGTGAGCATCCACTTCTGTGTTTGCTAGGCCCCGGCATAGTCTCACAAGAGACAGCTACCTCTGGGTCCTTTCAATAAAATCTTGCTAGTGTATGCAATGGTGTCAGCGTTTGGATGCTGATTATGGGGTGGATCCCTGGATAAGGCAGTCTCTACATGGTCCATCCTTTCATCTCAGCTCCAAACTTTGTCTCTGTAACTCCTTCCAAGGGTGTTTTGTTCCCACTTCTAAGGAGGGGCATAGTGTCCACACTTCAGTCTTCATTTTTCTTGAGTTTCATGTGTTTAGGAAATTGTATCTTATATCTTGGGTATCCTAGGTTTTGGGCTAATATCCACTTATCAGTGAGTACATATTGTGTGAGTTCCTTTGTGAATGTGTTACCTCACTCAGGATGATGCCCTCCAGGTCCATCCATTTGCCTAGGAATTTCATAAATTCATTCTTTTTAATAGCTGAGTAGTACTCCATTGTGTAGATGTACCACATTTTCTGTATCCATTCCTCTGTTGAGGGGCATCTGGGTTCTTTCCAGCTTCTGGCTATTATAAATAAGGCTGCTATGAACATAGTGGAGCATGTGTCCTTCTTACCAGTTGGGGCATCTTCTGGATGAATGCCCAGGAGAGGTATTGCTGGATCCTCTGGTAGTACTATGTCCAATTTTCTGAGGAACCACCAGACTGATTTCCAGAGTGGTTGTACAAGCCTGCAATCCCACCAACAATGGAGGAGTGTTCCTCTTTCTCCACATCCTCGCCAGCATCTGCTGTCACCTGAATTTTTGATCTTAGACATTCTGACTGGTGTGAGGTGGAATCTCAGGGTTGTTTTGATTTGCATTTCCCTGATGATTAAGGATGTTGAACATTTTTTCAGGTGCTTCTCTGCCATTCGGTATTCCTCAGGTGAGAATTCTTTGTTCAGTTCTGAGCCCCATTTTTTAATGGGGTTATTTGATTTTCTGAAGTCCACCTTCTTGAGTTCTTTATATATGTTGGATATTAGTCCCCTATCTGATTTAGGATAGGTAAAGATCCTTTCCCAATCTGTTGGTGGTCTCTTTGCCTTATTGACGGTGTCTTTTGCCTTGCAGAAACTTTGGAGTTTCATTAGGTCCCATTTGTCAATTCTCGATCTTACAGCACAAGCCATTGCTGTTCTGTTCAGGAATTTTTCCCCTGTGCCCATATCTTCAAGGCTTTTCCCCACTTTCTCCTCTATAAGTTTCAGTGTCTCTGGTTTTATGTGAAGTTCTTTGATCCATTTAGATTTGACCTTAGTACAAGGAGATAAGTATGGATCGATTCGCATTCTTCTACATGATAACAACCAGTTGTGCCAGCACCAATTGTTGAAAATGCTGTCTTTCTTCCACTGGATGGTTTTAGCTCCCTTGTCGAAGATCAAGTGACCATAGGTGTGTGGGTTCCTAATAAACCTATATTTTCATATAAAAATAATTATCTTTCTTAATATTGTCAGAAGAGGATTTTTTTTATATGAGATCTAAGCATATAAACTTCCCTGACTTGGTTCTTGCTATGTAGGTCATGCTGGCCTAGAGCACAAAGATCCCTTTGCATCTGCCATTGAATGCTGAGCTCAAAGGCAATAGGTATAGACTAGAGAGATATCACAATAGGTAAAACACTGTCTGCTCTTTCAGTGAAGACATGTTGGACTCCTGTAGCTTAAAATTCCCTCAACCATATTTTTAGTAATTGTCCTTAAATTGTTTAAGCTCCTGTCTAGCCCACCACCCACCAGAGGTAGTGGAAAGATAGGTTATCAGGATGCATATGTAGACCTGTGAAGAAATTATTCTTTGGAGCAAATCCCATCTGTGCTGTCAGGAGATCGACAGTTCGATTCATAGGAAACAGCAGCAGTTCAATCCACTAGCATACACTTCATGAATTGCCAGGGCCAGCCCTGGCGCGGGGTTTCTAAATTCTTTGTTCTTCTTGAGGCAGTGAAAGGGAAAGAGCATAGATGGGGTTAAGCCTTTGTCTTATGAGAAATCTAGGGTTGCGTTATAATAAAAAGTTTACTTATCTAAGTCTAAGTTACTATGCCATTGTAGCTGACCTGCCTTCTGTGATCCTCTGAGGCCAGAGACTAGTCTCAGGCACTTAGCTCCTCATCCTAAAACAGCAGGAGATTAAGTGAAGGATTAATTTGTAGAGCCTTTTCCCTATTGTCCAGATGCCTCTTGCTTGTTGGGCTAGGGGGAGCAATAAATTTCTATTGAACCAGGAAAAGAGAATAACACTCTCAGAAGGAAAAACTTTTACATAAGCAAATATGCATAATCTAACATAAATTCATATACAGGTTCATGCATGCTCATTTATTCATTTATACATTTCCATTCAAACACAGCTGGGTCCAGTTTACATGTATTCTCACTTACACACACATGCATGCATTCTCACAATTACATACTTACAAGCACACATGCATGCATTCTCACAATTACATACTTACATGCACATCCGTACTTACATATGCGTATGGAGCAAAAGACCAAGCACTGGTGCAGAAAGAACTCACTCGTTCTGGATGAAAATGTGCTCCAATCTTTATGACACAGAGAAAGAAAAGGTGTTTACCTTTTTAAATGCTAAATGAATTAAACCCAAGTTTGTAAGAAAAAAGCTTTGTTTCTTTTGTTTCTGCGATTGTTATTCTCTTTTAATGAGACTAAGCCTGTCGTGTCCTTATCATGGGAGCTGTTCTGTCCCATGGTAAGGGGAAGCCTGCCTGCTGCTTCTGCTCTCTGAAGCATGTTCTGTTTTCCTCTTTCCCTCTGCATTCTGCACATTGCTCTCTTAGTATTTTATGTTACCTATAGTTTCTAAGTTATTCCACTCTGCCTTCTCCTTCTAATTTAAAAAAAGTGTTCTGTCTAAAAACTCCTCGGCTCAGTTCCTTTCTCAGTTCAGTTCTTCTCACCTCCGCTCCTCTCACCTCATTCTCTCAGTTCTCATGCTTCTCTTTGCCCTCAGCCCTTAAAAATCTTTCAGAACACATGATCACATGTTTAAAAGTTCATCAAAAGTTCACATAGAAAATCAAATCATAAATTGAAACAGAAGTTTACAACAGAGAATGTTTACATGCATATCCATTAGGAGTAATTATCTGGCTAAACATCCATCACCTGTCTCAGCTCCACAGGTTCACTGAAGGGTTAAAACCATAACTAACTTATTAGTGAAGATTTGTATAGATAAACCCAGTCAATAGTTTATCTTCTGTCCTAGCACCTATAATAAATCGTTAGTACCCTATTTATGATCTTCAGTTAATTGTTTTACAGCCTCTTGGAATGTGCTCTGTGTAGGAGAAAGTCTGGTTACTATCTAAGAGCAATTAGCTGGTGACACTTGGGAGGCTCGCAGAGTTCTCATCACAGTTTTGACGATCAAAAAAGGACCTAATAGCTGTCCCACTATAAATGAGCTTAATAATCACTGTTATAATTTTAGGAATTCTTATAGGAACATCATAAAGACTTAAGCCATCTATTTATCTATATAGCATCACTATAAGACACATCTTTGTGGATCTGCTGAGATCTGCTCCAAAAGGGTGTGCTATTACTTAGTGATTATTATATGTTTAATAATAACAGGAAAAACATATTAATAGCAGAATCTTTCCTAAAATGAATCACTTACAGCCTTGCACATCTGTCACAGATTATATAATAATCTGAAGCAGGCCCTTTCAGGATGATTACCCGGTAGTTATTAGTTTGTCCCATTATGGTTCCTGACAATGATTATACCAGACTTCAGTTCTTTAGTGTCCTGATAGCAAACATGAATCAGCAGAGCTGGTATGACCTAAGAGAAACAACTAGGCCTCAGTGGAATCTGCACAAGTCCGCAGGAAGGACCAGAACCGGCATTGATGCCAGGTGAAATTCCATGCCATGCCTCTCAAAATGGATCGGAAATCAGCCAAGATGTGGGACAAAAAAAGCATTTGAGTCCTATTTATGCTCCCTCCAAACATCACATGCCCTGCACATGTCTTGCCTCTGCACATGAGTCTGTCTTAGCAAACTTCCATGTGAGTATGTATTAGCTGATATCACTCTACCCGTGGGTCCAATATGTGGAAGCAGCAAGAATCCACCAGAGCACCACCAGAAGCTTTTTGGTGCTTTTTTCTCTATGAAGTCACAACAAATGGATTTCATCTATGCAATGTAAGGCAAACCAATACATGTATATTCTTAGTGAAGAATCCTTCATTACAAGCCTTTGCACATGCTTGGTTCAGCAAAACTGTCTTTCACCTGTGTCTGCTTTAGTGAAACATTCCTTCACATGTCTGCCTCAGCAAAACACTAGCCAATACAACTGATTTTCAAATGAAACCATAATTTTCTTTTTTTCCCCATTTTTATTAGGTATTTAGCTCATTTACATTTCCAATGCTATACCAAAAGTCCCCCATACCCACCCACCCCCACTCCCCTACCCACCCACTCCCCCTTTTTGGCCCTGGCATTCCCCTGTACTGGGGCATATAAAGTTTGCGTGTCCAATGGCAAATTCCAAGTCCTAGTACAAATGACTGCTTACAACTTTCTGTGACTTGAGGCTCTGGAGACCTTATTCTAGATTCTATATGAGTGGGATGAGAATATATTAAGAATATTCCAAATGAGTGCGGGTTGGGCAGATAGATAAGAATCAGAAGCTGTGAATGGCAGTGGTTGCAGGGCCTCTATTTTGGCCTAGTATTTGTTTTAATGACTTTCTTTGTGTACAATTTCCTGGAAAGCCAAAGTCCCTGTGGAGAGGAGTCCAGAGCTGCTAATGTACCCGAATGTTGGGAGGTTAGTATGAGATTCATTCCATGTCATTTTCAAATAAGCAGCTTTAAATGTTTGCCATTGATTAAGTTAAATGGGAATGGAACCCATAGCTAATATGTACAAAAAGCTGTTTCACACCGTTTTAACTAAAACATGTTTTCTGACAGTGTATTCACACAATTCACATATTATAAGAACACATGGTCCATTCATGTATCTACTCCAGCACATCAGAAGTAGTAGAAATACCATGAGGTAAAGATCATCTTAAACTTCCTCTGATCCTGTCTCAATGCAATAATAAGAAAAAATTAAAGCAACAATTGTACATTTCCTACCCTTATATGTTACCTGATAAATTCCTGCCATCTCTTATAGATATGGACAACTAGACAGACTTTAAAACTGCTCCCGTGTCCAACAGTTCCTCTTCCCACTCCTCCTCCAACTTGCTTCCCCATGCATCAGGTATCCCCCTTTCTGGGGCCACAAGACTCCATCCACAAGGCACATTCAGGGTGCATGGAAATATGTGAAGGACAAACAGCTGTACACATAATAAAAGTGAAAATTTTATTAAAAGGAGAGAAGGAGAAGAGAATGACAGATACAAACACTGAAAGCAGCCACATCAGGAGCGATTATAGAAAATGCTCCCCCTCAGGCTCAAATACATCAGTGGCCAAATCTGTTTTCTTTTTTTAAAATTTATTAATCATTTTATTTGTTCACATTTCAAATGATATCCCTCTTCCCAGTTACCCCTCCACAACCCCCTTTACCCCATCCCCACTCTCTCTCCTCCCCTTTGCCTCTATGAGGATGCTCCCCCACCCACCCCCAAATTCACACTTCACTGCTCTAGCATCTCCTTATGGTGTGAATCAAGCCTCCACAAGACCAGGACCTCCCCTCCCATTGATGTCAGATAAGGCACTCCTTTGCTACATATGTATTTGGAGCCATGGATCCATCCTCTTTGGTTGGTGGTTTAGTCCCTGGGAGCTCTAGGTGGTCCAGTTGGTTCTTATTGTTCTTCCTTTGGGGTGGCAATTCCATGCAGCTCCTTCAGTCCTTCAACTAGCTCTTCCGTTGGGGTCTCCAGGCTCAGTACGATGATTGACTGGGAGTGTCTGCATCTGTCTTTGCAGCGAACAGCCATACCAGGCTTCTGTCTGCAAGTACTTCTTAGCATCAGAAATAGTGTGGGAATTTGGTGTCTGCAGGTGGGATGGATTTCTATGTGGGGTGGTCTCTGAATGACTTTTCCTTCAGTCTCTGTTCCATTTTTGTCACTCTCTAAACTTTGGACAGGACATTTCTGGGTTAAAAACTTTGGGATGGATGGGTGGCCCTATCCTTCAACTAAGGGAAGTGCCTTGCTACTGCAGGTGGTCTCTCAAGTTCTATGTCCCCTTTGTTGGGTATTTCAGCTAAAGACATACACCACTGGGTCCTGAGAGCCTCTTGCTTCCCTGGCATCTGGGACTTTGTACTGACTACACTCAGTTCTCCACCCCCCCCCCCACTGCTACATATTTCTATTCAATTTCTTGGCCCTCTGTACTTCTCTCTGGTCCCTTATAATGCTGCCCCCTGGGTTTTTTCCCTTCCCCTCCTTTACTTCTGCTGAGCTGGTCCCTTGTTATCTCCATATTGACACTCGCCATTCCTGCTCAGTCTGGAGTGGGAAAGCAAGTTGAGATCTCAATTGTTTCCCACTATCTCCATGTATTACACATAGCCTACAATAAAATATAAACCAGGGCTTCAGGAATCCAGCCTAAGAGAAAAGGGTGTAGAAATAGCACAGCTGGTAGGAGCCTAAAGATAACATGACATGGGACCTTTCTGACCTCCTGAACCTGAAAATGTTCACTATGCTGGGTGGTGAACAGGGCAGAGAGCTCTGGGCATGAATGATATAGACACCCAGGCAGGGACAGCTAGGATACAGAGCCTGAAGTGTCTAGAAAGCTTATGGTCAAGGCTAGGTGCCCTTGCCTGTGATGGTGCTGCACCGAATTCATGCAGCTTCACAATGAGGTTCTTTTTCTGAAGACCTGCATTCATTTGCCAGAGTCTAAGTGAAGGGCAGGAGGGATGCCAGAAGCAACAGGAGGGTTGGGATGGCAAGCTCTTCCTCCTAAATGATGGTACAGATTTAGTCCAGAATGGTTCTTATTCACAAAGCAAGTTTGAACTTCTGTAAGAGTCTGACTGGCTTCCCTAAGAATACTTGTGGTAGGGACAAAGACTTACAGGGTCATAGAAAGATCAACTACTAGGAGCAAAATCACCAAAGACCTGCTTCCCCACTGCAGATGCAACTCTGAACCCTGGTATCCTGGGAGCAATGTCTAGGGACAAGTTGCTTACAGTGATGCCTGTACCTGTACTGCTGACAATATCCTGCTGAGTCCTGGGCCAGATGCTGATCTGGCTGACAAAATCAAAAAAGGAAAGGAAAGCAAAGGCTCTCAATGAAGGGTCCAGCTCTGGTTTTGATCTGGGGGTTCATTGCCTCACATTCCTTTCATGGATTTTAAGTAGTATGCTAAGGCCACTTACACCAAGTCTAGCCTTCCTGGTAATAAAAGATCACAGATACCTGAAGAAGGATCAAGAAATTTAGGATGTTGGTTGGATGCTCTGTCAGTGGCCATGCATATCATGTCCCTAAAAGGTCAAGAGTAGAAGTAGCAGGAACTGAGAGAGATAATGTACTACTGAGAGATAGCTAATGATGCCCAACTCAAAAATCTCGAATGTCTCCCTATGACAATAGGCTAAACTTCCACATACTCTCAACACACAGCCATGTAGCACAATACTATGAACATTCATGGGTACCTTCTAACTGTCAACACCAATGTCATGGCCACCATTTAATATTTCTATAATTAGGTCCCAGGTATACTTTCTTTTATCTTTTGCTTGAGTTCTATGCAAATGCAATATCCTTTTCCCACACTCCATCTTCTTTTATTAGGTCTCATTTTATATTGTTGCCATAGTTTGAGTATGTGACCTGGGGTAGCTTCCCTAGCTCTATAGCTGTTGCATGGCAGGGTGTGAAATGAGAAGCAGTGGTCATGCAGAATGAGAAAGACTTCCTTTCCCTCAGTTGTTCCCACCCTGCTGAATCCAAGGGCTGTGAGATCAGATTTGGCACAAATTTCATGTTTTTTTTTCAGAAGTTTGGGGCTGGGCTCCAGGTATAGAGTGGACTCTAGAACAACCTGGGCTGGAAAGGATGTATCATTACACACATAAGAGAGAAAGTCTCCATCAAATCCATAAGCAACCCTTTTTTCCTCATCCAGACTTCACATTTAGGAGGTCTGCTTCTCACATTTACTTCTCAGTAAGTAATAGAGGATCTGCCCGGTGAGTCAATATCTTCTAGTCCCTGGGACCCTACACAAGAGAGCAGGGGAAAAATCATAACCCTGGAATTGGAATGGTGACTTAGGTTGTAAACATGCTTATTATTTGTGCAGTGTGCTTGAGGTCATTTTCTAGCATCATCAAAAGGCCAGTGTTAATCCCTTGTTATTGCCACTCCATTGGATTGCATGCCCTCTCCTGGATCCCACAGTAATCTCCATTCAATTGGCATGTACTACATACACACTAACATGCAGAAAAGTAAAAACTAAATCTAAGCATGAAACTCATGTCTTGTCTCAAAAATTAGTTTGGGTTATTGTGGAGTTGCCATACATGCCATTGATGGTTTGTTTTAGTTTGCTTTCCTCTTGCTCTGACAGAACAAAATTATGAAACCAACTTGAGAAAGAAAGAGCTTATTTCATGTGACAAATTCCAGGTCACATTATGTCAGTGAGGAAGATAGCACAGGCATTCAAGGCAGGAACAAGGCAGGTCCATGGAGAACTGCTGCCTACTGGCTTGTTCAACCTGCTTTTTTTATATAATCCAGAAAAACCTGCTGATCTGTGAGATGGGTTCTTCCATATCAATAAAAATCTAGAAAATACCATACAGACTTGCTTAGCGGTAATCTGCTGACAGTATCATCTGCAATAGATTCCTTTTCCTGTATAAAGGTAGATTGTGTCAAAGTTTAAAAAGTAGATCAATAGCCAGGACATGGTCTGAATGAGAAATGCCCCCTAGAGCCTCAATTGTTTTCTCTCTTAGTTTCCAGTTGATGGCATTTTGAGGGAAGTTATGAAAGTTCTTTGTTTTGGATCATAGCTGGAGGAATCCTTCATGCCATCTGAAACTTGTCAGAGTTCAAAGGTCACCTTCACATTTAGAATATGTGAAACATCTTGGTAAACAGCCACTTGACATATCCCTCACCCATCCATACTCTGGAGGACCTTTAACATAGAGCGTGACTCCCTAGCGTTATCACTGTCTCTCATGACTGAAAAAAAAAAGAGGCTTGTCTCATTCTTCAACACAACTCATATTACTCAAGGCTAGTTTGTAGATTGAGCCTGTTCATAGTTCTCTGATAGTTTCTATATGGTACTATTTCCTATTATGTGACAACCCTGAAATGTCACATAAAATGTCAGGTAGATTGTGTGGTGATTTCTTATTTCTGCTCTCCATTAGGGGAATGGGGGGAATCTGATGATTTAAAGCAGAAATGGAGATTCTCTGCTTCTGCATCCCAGCCAGTCTGAGCCCTAGCTCCTCTGTGCAGAGGCTCTTTCCCTCTTAAACTCTATACTTATTCATATTACTCTGGGTGGACCAAATGGGTTCAGGGTACAGGGGTCCTCATTTAACTTTAAGAGTACAGGCTGAGTAAGGACTGATCTCCATTCACTTTAAAACCTTCATCTGTATTAAGTGGTTGCTGTTTCTAGGAATTGCCAATAGGAAGGAAAGACAGGGAGACGTGAGTTTTGGAAGGGTTAACTCCTGAGAAATAGAAACTCTAGACCCTCCCACCTTATTCTAACCCAGCTCTTGGGCTTTGTATTTTGGGGTTCAGTGTCTGAGGACAAGTTGTTTTACCATGATCCATGTCCTGATGGACTGAGTCACAACTGTCTTCTGAGTCTCATTTCAGGGACAATATGGTGGCAATTCTAGGTCAACAAAATGGCAATATATACTTAAAAGCTTTGCATATCTCATAGGTAAATTTTTATGTGGATTATGTGCATCCATACTGACTATGGTGTGAACTGGATTTTGAGACCTTTATTGAAGTTAATATAAAATATCTGCAACCTGTGTTCAAAATATGTCTTGGAGAGCCAAAGACACATGTTCCTATTGGAGTGGAACTGCTGGGTGCATGGATTTAGAACCTTGTGATTTTCATCAGGTTCAAAAAGACCTCCCTTTGGTTCTAATATCAGAGATGGGATCATGGGCTCATGGATACAATTCAGCCATAGCCCTAGGCATCCCTCCTTGAATGCTATGTTGAGAACCAATGTGTCATTTGTGGCTCAGCCGTGAGAAGCAGCTGCTGTTTGTGTGAAGAACTAGAACTGGATTCCCAGCATAGGAATTAGGCAGCTCATAAACTTCCACATTTCCAATTCCTGTATTTATGATGACAAATTTTGGCCTTTACATGCAACAATACTCTGTGATCTCTTCAGACACACACAAAGAGTGACACAGGCAAAAAACAGACAGACAGAGACATAGTGACAGACAGACATAAACTCACACATAAAGAGACAGAGAGACAGAAGGACACACACACACACACATACTGCCACAAATTATATATATATATATATATATATATATATAGCCTATATGTTTCTGTTAAGATGCATTTTCTTAAATTAAAATTAAAAACTGTTTTTAAAAGACACAACCACCCATTACTTGAGGGAAAAGATAAAAGACTTTGCCAGAGTGTAAACATTGAAAAAAGATCATTTTTTCCACCAGAATTGTGCTTTGAAAAGTACATAATTCTCTTTTAAAATATCATTCTTTTATGAAATTTCTTACAATATCTTCAATAAAGTTAGTGTCTCAAAACACTTAGGTCATAGCATGCTAACAATGGATTGATAAAAATGCATATATGCATATTACATTGAAGTCCATTCACTTTCTATGTGTGTAGAGATCCTGACATGAAAATGATAGGGAATTGCTGACTTATTCTTCCTGAAACTGCACTCAGAAAGATGTAATCAACAGGAGCAACAGAAGGATTAAGGTAAATAACTTGTCCCCACAGACTGCTTCTAGGATACCAGTCCCCAGAGGTGGGTCTGAGGGAGAAAAGAGTACTCTACAGATGCAGCACCCAGGAGTGCGTCTTTTCATTACCAACCTATCTCTATCACTGTCACTGCCTGAGAGAATATTATTTTTTAATCCATTCTTTCCTGAGAGATAATCTGATAAGGTTGTCAAAATTTTGTAAACTCTCTTTCCTGAGCTAAGCTTCCCTCTGCTTGGTAGCAGACTTATCTCTTTCTTTCTATTTTTTTTTTTTCATCATGAGACTCCTGAGCAAATTCCAATTTTATCAGACCCTTTGCTTCAGAAATCTCATAGCTACAGACTTACATTACAGTCTATCCCCAGTATCTCAACAGAGAGCTATTTGTTTCTACCTCAGTCTCAAGGTAAAATATGCCTGTATGTGAGGCAACTGACCCCAATAGCGCCAATATACTGCAAACCAATAGCCGACATCAAATTAAATGGAGAGAAACTACACGCAATCCCACTAAAATCTGGGAGAAGACAAGATTGCCTACTCTCCCATTATCTACTTAGTACAGTACTTGAAGTTCTAGATAAAGCAGTTAAAGAAAAGGAGATCAACAGGTTACAAATTGGAAAGGAAAAGCTCAAAGTATCACTATTTAAAGATGATATGATAGTAAACATAAGCTACCCCCAAAATTCCACCAGAGACCTCCTTCAGCTGATAAACAACTTCAGCAAAGTGGCAGGATATAAAATTAACTCAAACAAATCCATAGCCTTTTTTTTTTTTACACAAATGATAAACAGACTGAGAAAGAAATTAGAGAAGCAACACCTTTCACAATATCCATAAATAGTTCTGATGTCATCCCTGCGACAAAAAGTAGGATATTCCTCCAGACCCTCATGGCCCTGCTTTCTTCCTAACCTTTCCACAGGTCAGAGTGGATACCCTTATGCTCCAACTGCCTGCCAATATGGTGTGCTCTTGTCCCTGAGACCCATGCAATAACTTATGAGCTGTGAGCCATCTGAACTATTCCACAACTCCTGTTTTTTCCCATCTCTAGTTTGCTTTGATTAGATCCTCTTTTGATTTCCATCCACTATCATTTTGATTTTGAGACATTTTCTTCTGTAACAGCTTTTCAGATGTTATATGCTACAGAGCCAGGTAGCTATATCAGGGGAGCTTTAGATGGGGGAAGACAGAGGACAGATTCTCGAATTGGAATACTTTGAGTGTGTGAATATGGCTGTGCAAAATGTTACAGCTCACACACACTGATCTGAATTGCTTCATTTTTTTCTTCTCTACAAAATGAGACAGTGGCCTCCTGTAATATTGAGTCTTACAAGTATGGTCCTGTTTCTGCTTCTCCTACAGTAATTCCAGTATTTGTGGAATTTACTATCCTTATCTGCCACCTGACTCTGACTTGATGTCTGTCCATTATCATCATAGTATCCAGAAGTGAGTAACTCATACAAAACACCAAGCTCTCTCTCTACTTGGACTTGAGTCTCTTCCCCAATAATCCCTCTGGTTACAACAGAGGCAGGGCTAGACATCCCCCATCACTAACTGAACTTTTGTTGTCACTGAGATGCAAATTCATGCTTCCTTCTTGTAACACATGTTGTATGTGTGAATTTGTTTTGCAATTTATTGCATGGTGGGTGTAGTGATTTGAATAGGTTTGGACCAATAGTCTCATGTGTTCAGATATGTGGCCCACTAAGAATAATAGTACTAGGAGATGTGCCTTTGTTGAAATAGCTGTGGCCTTGTTGGAGGAAGTGTGTCCCTGTGCGGGTGTGGGCTTATCCAGTCTTCTCTTGTTTGTCTTCAGAACAACATGTAGAAATCTTAGTTCCTCCAGAGCCATCTATGCCTGCTGATATGCTGCCATGTATCCTGTCATATTAAAAGCCTGTGTTTCTGAAACTGTAAGCTAGCTTTAATTAAATGTTGTCTTTTATAAGAGGTGCTTTGGACATGGTGCTCTTAATAGAAATGGAAACCTCAACTAAGAGAAAAGATTAGTGAACTAAAATGGAGTCAAACTTAATGGAGAAAATATAGGTGAGGGTTCTTATAGAATTTTTGTTTGCTGTGCTAATTACATTACTTCTGGAAACAGAAGAAGGCTGCAGAAACAAGTTTAGCCAGGGTTGTGTCCCATTGTTCTTCTGTGAGACTGGGATTTTACAAGGTAACTCTCTGAGTTGTGTCATCATGCTAGCTCAAACACTATCCTTTCAGTAAAATCTGTTCCACCAAGACTTGTGATGGCAAGGATTCAGGCATTGTCCATTGTCAGAGACCAAGGTTTTATGCTCAGCCTGTTCAATCCACAGACTATGCTACAATAAAACAGACAGACCTTATTTACAATTTACAATTTCACTTTTGAGGGATACATTTGTTATCATGTATGTGTATAATTGTTTTGTTCTATGTACTACCATGACTACCACATTGCCCAGAAATCTAGAAAAGCAAGAACAAGCCTGAAACTTATGTATCAGTACCAACATGTCAGGAGCCATAATGGGACAAGCTAATAGCTAGCAGGTGATATGCCTGAGATGGCCTGCTTTGGACTATTATATAATCTACAACAGGTTCACCCTTATTAAACAAGGCTATAAGGGATTCATTTTAGGAAAGATTCCTGCTATTTATATGCTTTTCCTGTTATTATTAAACTTATATAACAACTACTAAATAATAACACACCCCTTTGGAGCAGATCTCTGTAGATCTATGAAGATGCACTGTCTTGTAGTGATGCTAGAAAGACAAATAGATGACTTCTTAAGTCTTAATGATGATCCTAAAAGAATTCCTGAAATTATATCTGTGATTATTAAGCTCTTTTATAGTGGGACTGCTACTAGGAACTTTTCTGATAGTCAAAACTGCAATGCGATCTCTGCCAGTCTCCCAAGTGACACCAGTTAATTGCTCTTAGATAGTAACTAGACTTTCTCCTACTCAGAGCACATTCCAAGAGGTTGTTAAACAATTAACCAAAGGTCATAAAAAGGGAATTTATTTATTTTTTTAATTTATTAGGTATTTTCTTCACTTACATTTCCAATGCTATCCCAAAAGTCCCCCATACCCTCCTCCCCCATACCCTCCTCCCCCCACCTCCCCTACACACCTACACCCACTTCCTGGCCCTGGTGTTCCCCTGTACTGAGGCATATAAAGTTTGCAAGACCAATGGGCCTCTCTTTCCAATGATGGCCGACTAGGCCATCTTCTGATACATATGCAGTTATAGACACGAGCTCCAGGGGGTACTGGTTAGTTCATATTGTTGTTCCACCTATAGGGTTGTAGACCCCTTTAGCTCCTTGGGTACTTTCTCTAGCTCCTCCATTGGGGGCCCTGTGATCCATCCAATAGCTGACAGTGAGCACCCACTTCTGTGTTTGCTAGGCCCCGGCATAGCTTCACAAGACACAGCTATCTCAGGGTCCTTTCAGCAAAATCTTGCTAGTATATACAATGGTGTCAGCGTTTGGAGGCTAATTATGGGATGGATCCCCGGGTATGGCAGTCTCTAGATGTTCCATCCTCTCCTCTCAGCTCCAAACTTTGTCTCTGTAACTCCTTCCATGGGTGTTTTGTTCCCAATTCTAAGAAGGGGCAAAGTGTCCACACTTTGGTCTTCGTTCTTTTTGAATTTCATGTGTTTAGCAAATTGTATCTTATATCTTGGGTATTCTAAGTTTCTGGGCTAATATCCACTCATTAGTGAGTACATATCATGTGAGATCTTTTGTGATTGGGTTACCTCACTCAGGATGATGCCCTCCAGGTCCATCCATTTGCCTATTTCATAAATTCATCCTTTTTAATAGCTGAGTAGTACTCCATTGTGTAAATGTACCACATTTTCTGTATCCATTTCTCTGTTGAGGGGCATCTGGGTTCTTTCCAGCTTCTGGCTATTATAAATAAGGCTGCTATGAACATAGTGGGTCATGTGCCCTTCTTACCAGTTGGAAAATCTTCTGGATATATGCCCAGGAGAGGTATTGCGGGATCCTCCGGTAGTACTATGTCCAATTTTCTGAGGAACCGCCAGACTGATTTCCAGAGTGGTTAAAAAAGGGAATTTATTATAGGTGCTAGGACAGAAGATAATATATTGACTGGGTTTATCTCTACAAAATTTCATTAATAACTTAGTTATTATTTTCAACCTTCAGTGAACCTGTGGAGCTGAGACAGGTGATGGATGTTTAGCCAGATAATTACTCCTAATTGATATGCATGTAAACATTCTCTTTTGTAAACTTTTATTTCAGTTTATGATTTGATTTTTTTTTTGTGTAATTAACTTGTGATGAACTTTGTAACATGTGATTACATATTCTGAAAGATGTATAAGTACTGAAGACAAAGAGAGAGAGAGAGAAGAATTTTTTTGCTTTTCCCCATTTAGAGTAGAATTTTTTCCCTTTTCCCCTCCTGGAAGAATCTCTTCCCTTACTAGAATTTTTTGTCCCCTTAGAGAAATTTTTCTCTTCCCTGATTAGGATTTTTCTGCCTTTCCCTTAGTTAGCTTTCATAGGAACATTTTACAACTTAGTAAGAAATGCTATAATCATTTTTCTTTCTTTTGTAAAATTAAATTTTCACAGGCAAATGCTCCTACATACCTGTGCATACCTCCCAACATGTCAGCCCCCCTCTCAGATAAAACAATATCCATCAATATCTTGGTGGAAAAACTGAGGTCAAAAGCAAATTGGAAATATTCAAGGTAGATGAAAATAATGTCTCTGACACATGTATTTTTGAATTAGATATTTTATTTACTTACATTTCAAATGTGTTCCCCTTTCCAGGTAAGTGTCCCTTTTTCTTCCTGTGACTTCCAACTAGCAAGCAGAAAGTTAGAGGCAAGCAGCTCCTGCTGAGATAGTACAAAGGCAGAAGTGCTAAGTGCCAGAGACTGCTGTTTCTAGCCTCAGAGGATCATAGAAGGCAGGTCAGCTACAGTAGCATAGTAAGTTAGACTTAGATAAGTAAATTTTTATTATTATAAAGCCACCCTAAATGTCTCAGACCAAGTCTTACCCCCAAATTATAAGTTAAAATCTTCTGCTGTTGCTCTTCCCAGTCCATTGCCTCAAGAAGACCCCCAACACCAACACTTCCTCTACACTGAGATATTTCTCCAATCACAAAAATTATGTATCTCTCTCTTCCTCTCATGGTCCGTGTCTCACTATCTCTGTCGATTTCTGTCTCTTTCTGTCGCTCTCTGTCTCTCTGTGTCTTTGTCTCTATCTATATATCTGTCTGTCTGTCTGTATGTATGTATGTCTACCTATCAATATATCATTCTATATTTCTCTATCAATGAGAACTAGGGCTGCAGGGGGGCAGCCTAGAGGAAATCACTTAGAATCAGCAGACCTGGACACGGTCTACAGAGGTCCCTATTTATTTTATACTTATCTTCAACCTTCTCTAAGAATCCCCAATGGGAGTGTTAGAGACATGGTTTAATCAGTTATGGAAAGATTAACCACTAGGTGAGGAATCCCTAGAGCTTTGTATCCCCAGCTCAAATTCAGCTCTGGGCTCTGGTATCTAGGGAGCCATTTCTGGGGACAAGTTGTTTACCCTGATCCCTGCACCTGTCCTGTTGACAACATCCTTCAAAGTCGTATCCCAGAAGCTGATGTGATTGACAATCAAGGAAGGAAAGGAAAGCAAAGGCCTATGTCTTTCATTGAACTCTCCAGCTCTGAATTCTATTTGTAGTTTCATTGCATCACTGTTATGTCAAGATCCTTCTCAGGCCAGCTCAGACCACCTGCATTAATCCTTGATATTCTGGTGGTCAGAAAACACAGAAATTTATGATGGAGTTATCTGCTCTGTCAGTGGCCATGCATATCATTTCCTTGGGAGGCCAATCAAAGTGGCAGGCCATGAGAGAGATAATGAGCTATTGACAGATCTCTGAAAAACTCCAACTCAAATATCTCTCTAACGTCTCCCCAGGAAACCAGGCTGACCACCCCCAAAGACCCTCAAGACTGAGACCTGCAGCACAACATTCTATGTTATGGCTACCATTTAATATCTCTGAGATTAAGAACCCAAGTGCCCTTGCCCTTAACCTTTTCATGGGTTCTATGAAGATTCAGCCTCCTTTTGACACATCTGTGTTCACACTGGCATCTATTATTAGTTCTGACTTTTCCTAGGTGACATAGTTTGGAATTGTGGCCTGGGGAAGCTTCCATGGCTCTATAGCTGTTGCATGGCAGGCTCGAAAATGGGAAGCAGTGGTCATGCAGATAAGAAATACTTCCTCTACCTCAGTTGTTTCCTCCCTGCTGAATCCAAAGGCTGTGTGATCAGATGCACCTCAAATTTCATCTGTTTGCTGGAGACTTGATGCTAAGTCCCAGTTTTTTTTAGGGTGTCTGGACTTTCTGAGGAAGAAAGGTCTCCAGGACTGGGGTGGAGAAGATGTTTAATACACACATGAGAAGATTTCCATCAAATCCACAGTCAACCTGCCTTTTCTTATCCACACTCCATGTGTAGGAGGTCTGGTTCTCATATTTACTACTCACTAAGTGGTTGATAATCTTCCAGGTGAATCAAATTGTTGCAGACACTGAGAACCAGAAAAGAAAGGCAGTCAGAATTCATGACGCTTTTAAACATTCTTACTGCTCATGCAGTGGGGCTGAGTTCATTTTTGATGCTTCATGAAGGAGCCACTTACAAATACCTGTTATTGCAGCTCCATGGGATTCCATGATATCTTCTGACAATTACAAGCATCTCTAATTGATTGTAATGTACCACACATATACAACCAAACATACACAGAAGGTAACACTAAAATTAACCATAAAAATCAGTGTACACTATCAAAAGCAAGTTTGGGCTAGTTGTGAAGATGTCATAGGTGCCCAGTGGTGGGTTTGTATCCGTCTGCTTTACTATTGCTGTGATAGGACACCATGAACAAAACTAACTTGTGGATGAATGTGTTTATTTCATCTTCTTAGTCCCAGGTCGCATTTCATCATTGAGATAGTTATTCAGGAATCTGAAGACAGAAACATGGAGGCAGGAGCACTCCATGGACAACTTGTGCTTAATGGCTTGATGATCCAGCTTTCATATCTAAACCAGATACACCTGCCTGTCAGGTGATTGGGTCCTCTTGTATCAATAATTCAAGTAGAAAACAGGTTTCTTAGAGCCAATCTGATTGAGATATTTTTTCCATTGAGGTTCCTTTTCCAGTATACATGTAGCTTGTGTGATACTGACAAAATTAAACATCAGCTAGAAGATGGCCTGAATAAAAATGTCCTGTACAAGATCAACTGTTTGCTCACTTTATCCCTAGATGCTGAGGCTTTGGAGGAAATTATGAAACTTCCTGAAACCTAGCTGAAGGAATCCTTCCTGCTCTTCAAATCCTCTCTTACAGCTCACCTTATCTTTTCACCTATGGCATGCATGCTTTCCCTTCATGGATGCTTTTTGTGACTCTGAAAAGCAAGTCTCTCATCTTGGTCCATACAGCTCATACTACACAAGGTTGTTTTGCAGACTGGGGCTCTATATAGTTCTCTGATGATTCCTACATGGCACTATTTCCTAATTTTATACAATAGCCTTCAACAAATGCCAGGTATATTTGCTGATCACCGAAGAGACCAGTTCCCAAAAGGAGGCGAGGAGAGGAGAGTTAAAGCAGAAATGCAGATTACTGAGTGACACAGCCCAGCCAGTCAGAGCCCTGGCTCCTCTGTGCACACACTCTTTTCTCCTCAGCTCTGGACTCACACATATGGTTCTGAATCTAAGACATGGATTATGCTGCTTTAGAAGGTCAAGCTGAGTGAGGACTAGTTTTGCTTCACTGTATAGCCTTCATTTGCATTAGCTGATTAGTGTCTCTAGGAATTACCAATAGGAGAAACAGGGATAGCAAGTTTGGTGATGAAAAGATTAACTTCTGGAAACCAGGAATTCTAGAAGTTCCCATCTCACTCTAACCAAGATCATGGGCCTAATATCCTGGGGATAAATGTCTGGGCACAAGTTGATTTACCCTAATCTATATGTTCTTGGTCTGAGTCACAAGTTCCTAATAAGTTCCAATTCAGGGGTCAATAAGTTAGCAATTCTAGACCATTTTCCTCTCAAGATGTCTGTATATAATTGAAATTTCTGTGTCCCACCAAGGTAAATTTGCTTCTGTGAATTATATCCACCCATAATGTCTATGTTGGGAACAGAATTTTGAGATTCATTTCATTGAAGATTATATGCAATAAAGGTCACCTGGGGTCAAAATAGGTCTTGTGAATCCAAGGACACTTGTTCCTATTAGAGGGAACATGCATGGTTTGTGAATTCTGTTCCTTCTGTTTTTTACCAGGCTAGTGGTTTCTCAAAGGCCTCTCTTCTGTTCTAACATCAGAGCTTGGATCCCAGGCACATGAGTAAAATCTGACAATGCCCCTGGTTGAGCCTCTGTTATTGCTCCCATGCTAAGGGCCAAGCTGTGCATTGACTGCATCTGAAGTTCATCCTTGGATTCACTTCCTTACCTGAAGGGCTTGAGGTTTAAGTTATAAATGGATTGTAGTAAACTCTATTAATTATTAATATAACCTCTACGCCTCTCCATAATTGAGGCAGTCTTATGGATTTCTAAATCAGGTTTAGCACAATTACTGGGTGAATTACCCCTAATCTATTTCTCTATGTGTTAGGTTGTTAGTTCTCCCAGCTGTGCTGCCCAAGTCCTTGTTCTTTGAGTCTTGCCTAGTTCATGTCTGCTCTATCTGCCTGTGCTCAGGCTCCAATTCTCCTGGCCACATGCTCATGATTTATCTGGCCTTAAGGCGAATTTCTCTTCTCTCCATCATCTTTCTTGTTCTATTCTCCCTCCCTCTCTCCCTATCCTTTTTCCTCTCCCTCCTCCCTCTCATTCTCTCTCTCTCTCTTCCTGGTCACTCCATGTGACCCTAACCTCGTTACCAAAATCTACACACATCATCTATTCTTCCCTGTAATTGCCTGTAGCCACTTTGTTTAACCGATGACTTTTAAGTTTGGGAGCAAGTTTACATAACTAAGACTGGTAGGCCTTGGAACTTTCCATATAATACCTATAGAACCATGCAAGCTGCCCAAGGATACATACCCAAATAAGGTACAAAACATCAGATCTTATAAAAGATGCCAAAGTCGACTCGAGCCCCGGGCTTCCTTGCCAGCGGAGTTGCCTGACACCCGCAAGGGCCCACACAGGATTCCCCCACGGGATCCTAAGACCTCTGGTGAGTGGAACACAGCGCCGGCCCCAATCCAATCGCGCGGAACCTGAGACTGCTGTACATAGGGAAGCAGACTGCCCGGGCCTGACCCGGGACAAAAGCCCCTTCCGCTCCACTCCAGCCCAGGGCTTCCTGGCCAGCGGAGTTGCCTGACACCCGCAAGGGCCCACACAGGATTCCCCACGGGATCCTAAGACCTCTGGTGAGTAGAACACAGCACCGGCCCCAATCCAATCGCGCAGAACCTGAGACTGCAGTACATAGGGAAGCAGACTGCCCGGGCCTGACCCGGGACAAAAGCCCCTTCCGCTCCACTCCAGCCCAGGGCTTCCTGGCCAGCGAAGTCGCCTGACACCCGCAAGGGCCCACACAGGATTCCCCACGGGATCCTAAGACCTCTAGTGAGTGGAACACAACTTCTGCCAGGAGTCCGGTTCAAACACCAGATATCTGGGTACCTTCCCTGCAAGAAGAGAGCTTGCCTGCAGAGAATACTCTACCCACTGAAACCAAGGAGAGTGCTACCCTCCCAGGTCTGCTTATAGAGGCTAACAGAGTCACCTGAAGTACAAGCTCTTAACAGAGACAACTATAACAGCTAGCTTCAGAGATTACCAGATGGCGAAAGGCAAACGTAAGAATCCTACTAACAGAAATCAAGACCACTCACCATCATCAGAACGCAGCACTCCCACCCCACCAGGTCCTGGGCACCCCAACACAACCGAAAATCTAGACCCAGATTTAAAAACATTTTTCATGAGGATGATAGAGGACATCAAGAAGGACTTTCATAAGTCACTTAAAGAATTACAGGAGAGCACTGCTAAAGAGTTACAGGCCCTTAAAGAAAAGCAGGAAAACACAGCCAAACAGGTAGAAGTCCTTAAAGAAAAACAGGAAAACACATCCAAACAGGTAATGGAAATGAACAAAACCATACTAGAACTAAAAAGGGAAGTAGACACAGTAAAGAAAACCCAAAGCGAGGCAATGCTGGAGATAGAAACCCTAGGAAAGAGATCTGGAACCATAGATGCGAGCATCAGCAACAGAATACAAGAAATGGAAGAGAGAATCTCAGGTGCAGAAGATTCCATAGAGAATATCGACACAACAGTCAAAGAAAATACAAAATGCAATAGGATCCTAACTCAAAACATCCAGGAAATCCAGGACACAATGAGAAGACCAAACCTACGCATAGTAGGAGTGGATGAGAATGAAGATTTTCAACTCAAAGGACCAGCAAACATCTTCAACAAAATAAATGAAGAAAACTTCCCAAACATAAAGAAAGAGATGCCCATGATCATACAAGAAGCCTACAGAACTCCAAATAGACTGGACCAGAAAAGAAAGTCCTCCCGACACATAATAATCAGAACAACAAATGCACTAAATAAAGATAGAATATTAAAGGCAGTAAGGGAGAAAGGTCAAGTAACATATAAAGGAAGGCCTATCAGAATTAAACCAGACTTTTCACCAGAGACTATGAAAGCCAGAAGAGCCTGGACAGATGTTATACAGACACTAAGAGAACACAAATGCCAGCCCAGGCTACTATACCCGGCCAAATTCTCAATTACCATAGATAGAGAAACCAAAGTATTCCACGACAAAAAAAAATTCACACAATATCTTTCCACGAATCCAGACCTTCAAAGGATAATAACAGAAAAGAAGCAATACAAGGACGGAAATCACGCCCTAGAACAAACAAGAAAGTAATCCCTCAACAAACCAAAAAGAAGACAGCCACAAGAACAGAATGCCAACTCTAACAACAAAAATAAAAGGAAGCAACAATTACTTTTCCTTAATATCTCTTAATATCAATGGTCTCAATTCCCCAATAAAAAGACATAGACTAACAGACTGGCTACACAAACAGGACCCAACATTCTGCTGCTTACAGGAAACCCATCTCAGGGAAAAAGACAGACACTACCTCAGAGTGAAAGGCTGGAAAACAATTTTCCAAGCAAATGGTCTGAAGAAACAAGCTGGAGTAGCCATTCTAATATCGGATAAAATCGACTTCCAACCCAAAGTTATCAAAAAAGACAAGGAGGGACACTTCATACTCATCAAAGGTAAAATCCTCCAAGAGGAACTCTCAATTCTGAATATCTACGCTCCAAATGCAAGGGCAGCCACATTCATTAAAGACATTTTAGTAAAGCTCAAAGCACACATTGCACCTCACACAATAATAGTGGGAGACTTCAACACACCACTTTCATCAAGGGACAGATCGTGGAAACAGAAACTAAACAGGGACACAGTGAAACTAACAGAAGTTATGAAACAAATGGACCTAACAGATATCTACAGAACATTTTATCCTAAAACAAAAGGATATACCTTCTTCTCAGCACCTCACGGGACCTTCTCCAAAATTGACCATATAATTGGTCACAAATCAGGCCTCAACAGATACAAAAATATTGAAATTGTCCCATGTATCCTATCAGACCACCATGGCCTAAGACTGATCTTCAATAACAACATAAATAATGGAAAGCCAACATTCACGTGGAAACTGAACAACAGTCTTCTCAATGATACCTTGGTCAAGGAAGGAATAAAGAAAGAAATTAAAGACTTTTTAGAGTTTAATGAAAATGAAGCCACAACGTACCCAAACCTTTGGGACACAATGAAAGCATTTCTAAGAGGGAAACTCATAGCTCTGAGTGCCTCCAAGAAGAAACGGGAGAGAGCATATACTAGCAGCTTGACAACACATCTAAAAGCTCTAGAAAAAAAGGAAGCAAATTCACCCAAGAGGAGTAGATGGCAGGAAATAATCAAACTCAGGGGTGAAATCAACCAAGTGGAAATAAGAAGAATTATTCAAAGAATTAACCAAACGAGTAGTTGGTTCTTTGAGAAAATCAACAAGATAGATAAACCCTTAGCTAGACTCACTAAAGGGCACAGAGACAAAATCCTAATTAACAAAATCAGAAATGAAAAGGGAGACATAACAACAGATCCTGAAGAAATCCAAAACACCATCAGATCCTTCTACAAAAGGTTATACTCAACAAAACTGGAAAACCTGGATGAAATGGACAAATTTCTGGACAGATACCAGGTACCAAAGTTGAGTCAGGATCAAGTTGACCATCTAAACAGTCCCATATCACCTAAAGAAATAGAAGCAGTTATTAATAGTCTCCCAGCCAAAAAAAGCCCAGGACCAGACGGGTTTAGTGCAGAGTTCTATCAGACCTTCAAAGAAAATCTAATTCCAGTTCTGTACAAACTATTTCACAAAATAGAAGTAGAAGGTACTCTACCCAACTCATTTTATGAAGCCACTATTACTCTGATACCTAAACCACAGAAAGATTCAACAAAGATAGAGAACTTCAGACCAATTTCTCTTATGAATATCGATGCAAAAATCCTCAATAAAATTCTTGCTAACCGAATCCAAGAACATATTAAAGCAATCATCCATCCTGACCAAGTAGGTTTTATTCCAGGGATGCAGGGATAGTTTAATATACGAAAATCCATCAATGTAATCCATTATATAAACAAACTCAAAGACAAAAACCACATGATCATTTTGTTAGATGCAGAAAAAGCATTTGACAAGATCCAACACCCATTCATGATAAAAGTTTTGGAAAGATCAGGAATTCAAGGCCCATACCTAAACATGATAAAAGCAATCTACAGCAAACCAGTAGCCAACATCAAAGTAAATGGAGAGAAGCTGGAAGCAATCCCACTAAAATCAGGGACTAGACAAGGCTGCCCACTTTCTCCCTACCTTTTCAACATAGTACTTGAAGTATTAGCCAGAGCAATTCGACAACAAAAGGAGATCAAGGGGATACAAATTGGAAAAGAGGAAGTCAAAATATCACTTTTTGCAGATGATATGATAGTATATATAAGTGACCCTAAAAATTCTACCAGAGAACTCCTAAACCTGATAAACAGCTTCGGTGAAGTAGCTGGATATAAAATAAACACAAACAAGTCAATGGCCTTTCTCTATACAAAGAATAAACAGGCTGAGAAAGAAATTAGGGAAACAACACCCTTCTCAATAGTCACAAATAGTATAAAATATCTTGGCGTAACTCTAACTAAGGAGGTGAAAGATCTGTATGATAAAAACATCAAATCTCTGAAGAAAGAAATTAAAGAAGATCTCAGAAGATGGAAAGATCTCCCATGCTCATGGATTGGCAGGATCAACATTGTAAAAATGGCTATCTTGCCAAAAGCAATCTACAAATTCAATGCAATCCCCATCAAAATTCCAACTCAATTCTTCAACGAATTAGAAGGAGCAATTTGCAAATTCATCTGGAATAACAAAAAACCTAGGATAGCAAAAAGTCTTCTCAAGGATAAAAGAACCTCTGGTGGAATCACCATGCCTGACCTAAAGCTTTACTACAGAGCAATTGTGATAAAAACTGCGTGGTACTGGTATAGAAACAGACAAGTAGACCAATGGAATAGAATTGAAGACCCAGAAATGAACCCACACACCTATGGTCACTTGATCTTCGACAAGGGAGCTAAAACCATCCAGTGGAAGAAAGACAGCATTTTCAACAATTGGTGCTGGCACAACTGGTTGTTATCATGTAGAAGAATGCGAATCGATCCATACTTATCTCCTTGTACTAAGGTCAAATCTAAGTGGATCAAAGAACTTGACATAAAACCAGAGACACTGAAACTTATAGAGGAGAAAGTGGGGAAAAGCCTTGAAGATATGGGCACAGGGGAAAAATTCCTGAACAGAACAGCAATGGCATGTGCTGTAAGATTGAGAATTGACAAATGGGACCTAATGAAACTCCAAAGTTTCTGCAAGGCAAAAGACACCGTCAACAAGACAAAAAGACCACCAACAGATTGGGAAAGGATCTTTACCTATCCTAAATCAGATAGGGGGCTAATATCCAACATATATAAAGAACTCAAGAAGGTGGACTTCAGAAAATCAAACAACCCCATTAAAAAATGGGGCTCAGAACTGAACAAAGAATTCTCACCTGAGGAATACCGAATGGCAGAGAAGCACCTGAAAAAATGTTCAACATCCTTAATCATCAGGGAAATGCAAATCAAAACAACCCTGAGATTCCACCTCACACCAGTCAGAATGGCTAAGATCAAAAATTCAGGTGACAGCAGATGCTGGCGTGGATTTGGTGAAAGAGGAACACTCCTCCATTGTTGGTGGAATTGCAGGCTTGTACAACCACTCTGGAAATCAGTCTGGCGGTTCCTCAGAAAATTGGACATAGTACTACCGGAGGATCCAGCAATACCTCTCCTGGGCATTTATCCAGAAGATACCCCAACCAGTAAGAAGGACACATGCTCCACTATGTTCATAGCAGCCTTATTTATAATAGCCAGAAGCTGGAAAGAACCCAGATGCCCCTCAACAGAGGAATGGATACAGAAAATGTGGTACATCTACACAATGGAGTACTACTCAGCTATTAAAAAGAATGAATTTATGAAATTCCTAGCCAAATGGATGGACCTGGAGGGCATCATCCTGAGTGAGGTAACACATTCACAAAGGAACTCACACAATATGTACTCACTGCTAAGTGGATATTAGCCCCAAACCTAGGATTCCCAAGATATAAGGTACAATTTGCTAAACACATGAAACTCAAGAAGAATGAAGACTGAAGTGTGGACACTATGCCCCTCCTTAGAACTGGGAACAAAACACCCATTGAAGGAGTTACAGAGACAAAGTTTGGAGCTGAGATGAAAGGATGGACCATGTAGAGACTGCCATATCCAGGGATCCACCCCATAATCAGCACCCAAACGCTGACACCATTGCATACCCTAGCAAGATTTTATTGAAAGGACCCAGATGTAGCTATCTCTTGTGAGACTATGCCGGGGCCTAGCAAACACAGAAGTGGATGCTCACAGTCAGCTAATGGATGGATCACAGGGCTCCCAATGGAGGAGCTAGAGAAAGAACCCAAGGAGCTAAAGGGATCTGCAACCCTATAGGTGGAACAACATTATGAACTAACCAGTACCCCGGAGCTCTTGACTCTAGCTGCATATGTAACAAAAGATGGCCTAATCGGCCATCACTGGAAAGAGAGGCCCATTGGACACGTAAACTTTGTATGCCCCAGTACAGGGGAACGCCAGGGCCAAAAAGGGGGAGTGGGTGGGTAGGGGAGTGGGGGGGATGGTATGGGGGACTTTTGGGATAGCATTGGAAATGTAAATGAGCTAAATACCTAATAAAAAATGGAAAAAAAAGATGCCAAAGTCAATAAATAATGATATGGCAAGAGGAAGCTACATCTGCATAAGATCCAAGAAAAAGATAAAGGCAAGGACACCTTGCTCCTCCATCTTACAGAAATTCAAATGTTTATAACATGTTTGGTTGATGATTTTAGATGATTCTTAATGAATGTGTAGAATATTGTCCTGTTTTTCTGGGTCTTGAGGGACTGTGGAAGGTCAGACTGTTGTCATAGGGAGACATTGGACAGATTTTTGAACTGGAGATCATCAGAGATCAGAGAAAGATAAGTACACTACATTTCTCACCTTCTGCCACTTCTATACTTAATCTCCTAAGGACATGGTATGCATAGGCACTGACAGAGCAAACAACTCCTTCATAAATTTCCTTAAAACTCTATAATCTGTAGTCACCAGGAAGCCAAGTCTTTGTGTAGGTGGCCTGAGCTTCCTAGGAAAGACCATGACATAACAGGGAGACAATGAAACCTGAGGATATCAAACCACAGCTTGATACTTCAGTGAGAGATACAGGGCCTTTGCTTTTCTTTGCTACCTTGATTATTTAAGCCAGATCAGCATCTGGCCTAGGACTCAGAAGGATCTTGTCAAGAGAAATTTATATTCCTACAATCAGGGTAAGCAACTTGTCCCCAGACACTGCTTCCAGGATACCAGGGCCTAGAGCTGGATTTGAGGTGGGGAAATCTCTATGAAAATTTGTCTCCTAGCAGTTAATCTTTCTACAGCATTTCAGGTCACTGTACCTCCCACTGGAAATTCTTAGAAAAGACAGCCTCATCCTGTAGCTTACATTTGTATTGTGAATGACCAACATTCAGGAATAAATTGGTACCATCATTTAGGAAGATGGCATCATCCATAGCCCTCCTCATTCTGCTGGGAGCCACCCTGTCCTTGACTCAGATGCTGACAAGTGAGTGAATGTCTTCAGAGAAAGAACCTCATGCTGAAGCTGCTAGGACAATGTACAACACCATCACGGACAAGAGAAGCTTAGCCTTGACCCAAGTCTTGCCAGAACCTGAAGGATCTCCATTTAGCCTATCCCTGCCTGGCTTTCTGCATTATCCAGGTCCAGACATCTGTGCCCTGTCTACCACTCAGCCTAGTTACATATCTTATGTTCCAAGAGGAGGGAGGGTCTTGACACATATTGGGCTTCTACCAACTATACTGTTCTATGCGGGTACCTCTGAGGGTGGTCTCCTGCAGCCCTGGGTCATGTTCAGTACTGTCCTATAGTTAAGAATTGTAGATTGTGGGAAACATTAAAAGTTGAAAATAAATAGCAGGATCCCCCACACTGTCCACCTTGCAGTACTTTACATTTGGCACTTTACTAACTTTGCATATGTGGCACTTCTTCAAGTTTGGTTACCTTGTGGACCTGAGCAGATCTCTATCTAAGTCACAAGCAACCTGCCTTTCCTAATCTAAACTCCAACTTTAGGTGGTCTCCTTCTCAGGTAACTCCTCAGTAGGTGGTTGAGATTCTGCCAGGGGAATCAAATTGTTCCAGACCCTGGAATCCAGCAAAGAAAAGCAGGTCCACTACGCTGGGATTGAAAGGAAGTCTTAGATTCTAAAATCCCAGTGGACTTGAGTTCATTTCCAAGCATCATCAAAGAGCCATTCACAACCTCCTGTTATTCCAGCTCTATGGGATTAGATAATCTCTTCCAGATTGCAAAGCATCTCCAAGTGATACGAATGTAGTACACAAGCACACACACACACACACACACACACACACACACACACACATACTCACATGCACACACACACATGCACACATACACACACACACACACACAGAGAGAGAGAGAGAGAGAGAGAGAGAGAGAGAGAGAGAGAGAGCGAAGTTAAAACTAAAATCAATGACAAATAAGTGCCTGTCTCCAAAACAAGTTTCAGTTAGTTGTGAAGTTGCCATACAGGGCCGATTGTTGTTTGTGTTACCCTGCTTTGATATTGCTGTGACAAAACAACATGACCAAAAATAACTTGAAGATAAAAGAGTTTATTTCATCTGACAAGTCCCAGATGACATTTCAACAGTAAGGTAGGCATTCAAGGGAGGAACATGGGCACAGGAGCACTCCATGGAGGACTGCTGCTTAATGGCTTGCTCATCCTGCTTTCATATATAATCCAAGAGCACCTACATTTAGAACTTGTCTAGAGGTACGCCGATGAAGGCATTTTCTCCATCATGTTTCCTTTTCCAGTTTAAAAAAGTACATTTCAAATTGACAAAACCAAAACAACAGGCAGGACATGGTTGGAATATAAATGTCCTCTACTGGCTCAAGAGTTTGCTCACTTTGCTTCTCGGGCTTGGGGCAAGTTATGAAACTTCCTGATATGGAGCCTAGTTGGAGGAATCCTTCATGTCTTGCAAATCTGCTCTCAGAGATCACTGATCACACTGAGGCCATGCTAAAACCCCTAATAACGAGTCACCTGACCTGTCCCTCACCCATACTCTAGATGACTTTTCACATACCTCTTGCATGCCCGGAATCAACACTGCCCCTTCTGAAAGAGTGTGTCTATATTTAAACAAACAAACAATACTCATACTACCCAATGTTGGTTAGCAGTTTTAACCTGTCCAACATATACTATTCAGTTCTTAAATTATTTGTCTAATGCTTTAATTGGGAACAGGTTTTCAGCCCAGGTTGGTCTTGTACTTGTAAACATCCTGTGGACAAAATCTCTTCTCAGGTGGCTGTCCGAAACCAAGGTTACCTCTCATAGCTTTAATAGAATAGCACAGAGATCTGTTGTAGGACAATGACCGAAACACTTCCTAATATTGTCAATGACACTTGACAACAGAAGACAATGACACCAGACTAATACTCAGAAATGAGAACAAGTATAATCTATGTTGAAACCAGAATCTAAATATATCCTAATGTAACATCAGATTGAGGCCTGTCCAGACTGACTGTCAGCCTGAGAGAATATAACAGACACTGGACAAGGCCCTAAAACTGACTTAGACTTTTTGATCACATAACCTAGAAGAACAGGTTATTGGAAGAGTAGGATTAGGAGAAAGCAAGATAATGGCACAGGTAGAAAGAGACAGAGTGAAAGCCCAGCTGGACCCAGCAACAACTATTCATAGCCCAGGGGTCCCTTAACTCCACACTACAACCAATGCCATAAGGCAATGGATTTAACACAGCAAACACAAATTTCACAAGTTTATCAGCCTTTATTTTTTCCATCAAGTTTTAGTCTTGTTTAGGACATCAAGCATTCAAACAATCAGCCAACATGTTACAAAAACATAAAATTCTTAATTAAAAACAAAAGCATGAAGTGGTAGGTAGGCTAGTGAAAACTAAATTCCAATCAGGGATGGAGGTTTCCCAGTCCTGCCTGTGTTGGAGAATGAGAGATTACTGGGAATACACACACTGAGGATGGTGTTGGGGCTTGTTGCTGGCTATGATCTGCTCATACTGTGCTCAGAGGAGAAGGACACATAGTCACAGCCAGATGTAGAAAGAGAAGGCACTGTGGGAGGAGAAACCAGAAACATTTGTAATGGGTGGGTATCACATTGAGACATCTGCATTAACATGTAGATAAAAAGAATAAAGAAGAACACCAAATATGTGTTTTTAAATGGTGAGATAGTGAACAGCACATCACTCACTTAAATGGTCCCAATCTCAAGAGTCCCCATCCCTCAGTCCCCATCCACTGTCCCTCTCACTGATGCACACCAGGTCCTATAGGGTGTCACTTTTTAATTCTGTAACAGAAAGCTGGGCATCCTCGGAAATTCACCTCACTGTGGCAAGCAAAGCAAAACTGGGTGTGCTCTTCTCTATATTGATGTAAATTTCCCATGGACGAGCCACAACTCATTACTGACAAATTTGAACATGGCTGTTTCCTATTTAACCTGGAAACATGATCTTATATTAGAGGCCATTGAGGCAGCAGGATGAAGATGGCCTAGAGTAAGCTCCTTGATTTTATCTCAGTGTCCAGAACTTTGACACAGATAAACATGATGGAAACCTGTACACAAAATATGATATCCAGAACCCTGGATGTTTATTTTAAATAGAAATTTTCTCTCTGACATCATAGAGATGAGAATAAGGTCTCTGTCACCTCTGTAATTGTAGTCAGGAACCTGTTTATTATTTTTGTTATGCTCCACAATGGATGAACTCTCAGCACATGTGTCCTGTATGGGTTGCAGCTATATAATAATCGTATAATAATAATAATATAATCTGCTCTCCTGTGGCAGGGCATTCTCACAATTTGGGCTTAATGGAGACTGAATTAAGAGCCTGACCCTTTCTTACCTCTAGTCCTCCTCTTCCCTATCAGAAAAGTCGTCACTGCTCCCATAAGCAGAGCTCCAAGAACGGCAGCAATAACAATAGGCATAAAGGGAAGGTGGGTTCAGGAGACTCTGGGAAGGAAATTAAGGGAAGCAGAGTGAAGACTCTGACCTGCAGCTCTCTATCTTGTCCCCACTGTAGCTGTGCCTGAGGACTCCCATTCTCTCAGAATCGTGTCTGTGCTCACTTAAAGTCCTTACTCCATCTCAGGGTGATGATCTCAGGCAACCCCTCGTGATTCACATGACATGTGTACCTGTGGTCTTCTCCAGAAGGTACCACAACAGCTGCCCACTTCTGGAATGTTCCATCCGCTGCAGGCATGGTCTCTGACACCTCCATGTCTGAGGTTTGGTTGCTCTCATCTGTTTCCCAGGTTAGGGTGATTTCAGCAGAGTAGAAGCTAATGGCCTAGCACCTCAATGTGATTTTCTTGTCAGGTCTGACCTACGTTTCACATGCATTTTAGGTGTGTCTGTAGGAAAAATCAGAAATTTGAGGCATTTGGCATTCATCCTGGGGATCAATGAATGCACATATAAATTTTTGGGAATACAGTAGAGTTAGATTTAAGAAGGGGGCGCCAATCCCACACAGCAACCTACACTCAGGATATGGAATGAGATAATCTATTCCTTGGACGGTTTCAGAATCAACATGAACAGGACAGAGGGAGAAATGATGTATCTCCCTGTAGGAGTATTGAATTCTGGTTCTGACTAGAACGAGGTTAAAGAATCAAAAATACTGTGGATAGATCTCAAATTCATTGTACATGAAAGTGAACTGGCCAGAGACAGATCATGGTTTGTAAATTAAATGGAAAAAATTGCTGTTTAATTCATAGACTGAACTTTCCTAAAAGAATTCTTAACACTAGGGAGCCATTTTTATGTAGATACTGGAAACCCACAAGCCCTCTTTCCCTTTTTTTTAAATTTAAACAATTTTTATTAGATATTTTCTTCATTTACAATGCAAATGCTATCCCTAAAGTCCCTTTTATCCTCCCCCCGCCCTGCTCCCCAACCCACCCACTCCTGTTTCCTGGCCCTGGCATTCCCCTGTATTGGGGCATGTAATCTTTGCAAGACCAAGGGCCTCTCCTCCCAATGATGGCTGATTAGGCGATCTTCTGCTACATATGCAGCTAGAGACATGAGCTCAGGGGTTCTGGTTAGTTCATATTGCAGTTCCTCCTATAAGGTTACAGACCCCTTCAGCCCCTTGGGTACTTTCTCTAGCTCCATCATTGGGGGCCCTGTGTTCCATCCAATAGATGACTGTGAGCATCCACTTCTGTATTTGCCAAGCACTGGCATAGCCTCACAAGAGACAGCTAAATCATGGTCATGTCAGCAAAATCTTGCTGGCATATGCAATAGTGTCTATGTTTGGTAGTTGATTATGGTATGGATCCCCAGATGGGGCAGTCTCTGCATGGTTCTTCTATTGGTCTCAGCTCCAAACTTTGTCTCTGTAACTCCTTACATGGGTATTTTGTTCCCCATTCTAAGGATGAAAGAAGTACCCACACTTTGGTCTTCTTTCTTCTTGAGTTTCATGTGTTTTGCAAATTGTATCTTGGGTATTCTAAGTTTCTGGGCTAATATCCACGACAAATAGGACCTCATAAAATTGCAAAGCTTCTGTAAGGCAAAAGACACTGTCAATAAGACAAAAAGGCCACCAACAGATTGGGAAAGGATCTTTACCAATCCTAAATACGATAGGGGACTAATATCCAATATATACAAAGAACTCAAGAAGCCGGACTCCAGAAAATCAAATAACCCCATTAAAAAATGGGCACAGAGCTAACAAAGAATTCTTAACTGAGAAATACCGAATGGCTGAGAAGCACCTGAAAAAATGTTCAACATCCTTAATCATCAGGGAAATGCAAATCAAAACAACCCTGAGATTCCACCTCACACCAGTCAGAATGGCTAAGATCAAAAATTCAGGTGACAGCAGATGCTGGCAAGGATGTGAAGAAAGAGGAACACTCCTCCATTGCTGATGGGATTGCAAGCTTGTACAACCACTCTGGAAATCAGTCTGGTGGCTCCTCAGAAAATTGGACATAATACTACCGAAAGATCCAGCAATACCTCTCGTGGGCATATACCCAGAAGATGTTCCAACTGGAAATAAGGACACATGCTCCACTATGTTCATAGCAGCCTTATTTATAATAGCCAGAAGCTGGAAAGGACCCAGATGTTCTTCAACAGAAGAATGGATACAGAAAATGTGGTACATTTACACAATGGAGTACGACTCAGCTATTAAACACAATGATTTTTTGAAATTCTTAGGCAAATGGATGTATCTGGAGGGTATCATCCTGAGTGAGGTAACCCAATCATAAAATAACTCTTTCCCTTTTTTTTATTACATATTTTCCCACTCTTTCACTTTTAATGAAAGACAGTTAGTGTTCCAGCTCCTCCCTGCTGAGGAGAAATTCTCAGGGGACAGGAACTCCAGTGCAAAAATGCCTTCCCATACTCCAGCTCTGTGAAGAGTAAGTCTACATATCTACCCAATAGGTAAGTCTCCACAATTTGTTTAAAACTGGATGAATCCCACAGTTTCTTGTGCATCTCAGCAAACTTGCTGACTGTGGTCCATGTCCTCAGGTCTTCATTCAGCCTAATGTAATCATGGTCATTGATGGCTATTTCAAAGAATCCGTGACTGAAATCACCTTGAAGAAGGACATAGCAGCCAGACCTCTTCTGGATTGTGTGGTATCCTGAGCAATAACCCACTTTTAGCTACTCCTATAGGCCTCAATTAGTAATAGGACCCTGCAGAGTATTGGTCTCTTTGATATGCCCTTTCCAGGTAGACTGATTTGATCTTAAATTGCACAGAAATTCAGAACAGTGTCCAATGGCTCTTTTGAGCCATGGGTCACAGTTTCCAGGGGAAAACTCAGACATAAAGACCAGGATCAGGCAAATGGAGAGATGTAAATTTGGGATTTCTGAATGGGACTCACTTACCAGTTGCACTGTAGTTGTAGATTTTGAGCATTCTTTGCAGTAGCACTCTGAATTCCTAAAAATAGCCCAGGGCCAGGTCTGTGTTCATCTTCCAATCATCTGGTTTCTTTTATCTATCACAAGAATCATGGCACACAGTGCTCCATCTGCTGAATATCTTCTCTGTTGTTGAATCTCTCAATGTGTGTCATCCACAAAGCCAACACTGATGAACTGAGGCTCAGGAAGCCCAGGTCAAGTGAAGAGAGTTTGGTAAAAGCCAAGAAAGTGTGCAACTAGGTATAGTGAGTCTTTGGATGTTAACCCTACACTAGGACCACATGGTACTCTACAACATAGTCCCCAGGGATAGCTGGGATTAGGGAACTAGTGGCAGTAGTAGGATGTAAAATGAAACAGTGGATGTAAGTTCTGGGTTGGCTAGGGACAAGACAGAGTTTCCTGGTGCTCCACCCGTAGGGATGGAGTCCTTTGTTTGCTGGTGTCCTTTCCCTATGGACAACCCCACTCACCCTCTGGTCAGAGCCAGCAGAGCCAGCAGCAGCAGGATGAGAGCCTTGGTAACAAAGGTCTTCAATACTCTTTGAAGAGTAGAGACAGAGACACAGACTCTGCTATTATTTGTTTATTTCATAATCTTGAAAGGAGGAACCTGATTGGTTTCTCTTAAGAATTCCCAAAGATGGTGATAAAGAGTCCATTGGGATTTGGTGATGGAAAGATGGATGCCTGGAAGAGAACTCTCTAGGGCCCTCCCTTCTCAGCTCAGATCCAGCTCAGATGTACTGCCATGAGGGGATTTCAGTTATGGATTCTTAGAATTCTTAGGCATCAATGGCCCTGATTATATTGTAGTGAATTTAAACCAAAGGACTTGGACTACAGTTTGCAGGACAGTTGAGAGGCTCAGACAACTGTGGGATGGTTTATACTATGGACAAGATGTGAAGACTTACCTGGAGTTTGAGAAGTCACTCATCTCACAACTGGGCTATGGAAAGAAAATTTTGTTTAGTAGAGGTGAGGACAGAAAATTCCCCATGTGCATTAAAATTGGAGCTCCTGTCCTCTGAGGATTATTCCCAGAGGGCTAAGCCTTTACTCAGCACAATTCAGTCTGTCAATTAAACAGCAATTCCTTCCATTTACTTTGTGAACCATGACCTCTTTCAAACCTGTTCAGTATCCATATACTGTATATGGAATTTCTTATAATAACTCACAGTCTGTAGTACAACTAACCCAAAAGATCTGAATGGAAAGTCCAATTATCTAGTAGATGCTAAGTCCCATATGGCTAGATGTTTCAGATGGTATTCTGTAAAATCTGGAATCCTGAAGAAATAAATTCCAACAGCTGTGCTGGCAAGTAAGTGCAAGGAGATGAAGAGTGAGTCTTCCTTCTTCCATTGACCTTACGCAAGTGCCCAGATGAAGGTATGGATCAGATTAAATGTGTGTACCACCATGCCAGTTTTGGAACTTGCTTTGTCCCAGCATTGAACTCAAAAATATGATTGCCTCAGTCTCCTGGGACTAAAGGCATTTACTACCTTGCCTGTACTCAAACTTTTCATGGCCACTATGCTTCAAGATCTGGATCAAAGTTGTGCCCTTCATTTCTAGATTGTATTTCATTCCAGAAATAGTCAAGTTTACAACCAGAAAGAGCCATCATACCAGGTCCACCCGGGATTTCACCTTGTCTTTGTTCACCTCTGGCATCTTGCTATCTCCTCATTCCTAATGTTTCAATATTCCCGTTCCTCTAGTTCATGTTGGTTGGGAGACTATTAATGACTGCTTCTATTTCTTTAGGGGAAATGGGACTGTTAAGATCATTAATCTGATCCTGATTTAACTTTGGTAACTGGTATCTGTCTAGGTAGTTGTCCATTTCTCCCAGGTTTTCCAGTTTTGTTGAGTATAGCCTTTTATATTAGGATCTGATGATGTTTTGGATTTCCTCAGGATCTGTTGTTATGTCTCCTTTTTAATTTCTGATTTTATTAATTAGGATACTGCCCCTGTACCCTCTAGTTAGTCTGCCTAAGGGTTTATCTATCTTGTTGATTTTCTCAAAGAACCAGCTCCTCGTTTGGTTCATTCTTTGAAGTGTTCTTTTTGTTTCCACTTGGTTGATTTTAGCCCTGAGTTTGATTATTTTCTGCCGTCTACTCCTCTTGGGTGAATTTGCTTCCTTTTGTTCTAGAGCTTCTAGGTGTGCTGTCAGGCTGCTAGGGTATGCTCTCTCTAGCTTCTTTTTGGAGGCACTCAGAGCTATGAGTTTTCCTCTTAGGACTGCCTTCATTGTGTCCCATAAATTTGGGTATGTTGTGGCTTAATTTTCATTAAACTCTAAAAAGTCTTTAATTTTTTTATTTCTTCCTTGACCAAGGAATCATTGAGTAGAGTGCTGTTCAGTTTCCACATGAATGTTGGCTTTCTAATATTTATGCTGTTATTGAAGATCAGCCTTAGTCTGTGGTGATCTGATAGGATGCATGGGATAATTTCAATATTTTTGTATCTGTTAAGGCCTGTTTTGTGATCGATTATATTGTCAATTTTGGAGCAGGTACCATGAGGTTCTGAGAAAAAGGTATATCCTTTTAGGATAAAATGTTTTAGGATAAAATGTTCTGTAGATATCTGTTAACTATGTCACCAAGATAATATCAGTCCTATTAGATGATGGTGATGTAAACACAGATATGTCAGAGGAGGCTGCACTTGCATTGGACCCAAGAAGAGAATAATGGCAAAAATACCAGGGTCATCAATCTCAGAGATAATAAATGGTGACCATAACATGAATGCTTAATGATTTTTACAATATTCAATGTGAATATGCAGTGTATTGTGTTGCATTTCTGGGTACCAAGGGTCTGTATGTGTCAGCATGGTGTCATAAGAAGACACTGGGGAGATATTTGAGTTCAAGGTCATTAGAGATCAGTAGTATGATATCTTTCTCACCTTCTGCCACTTGTACATTTGGCCTCCTAAAGACATAGTATGCATAGCCACAAACAGAGAACCAATTCCTTCCTAAAATTCTTAAAATCTCTGTGACTTCTGATCACCAGAAAGCCAAATCTTAGTGTAGGTGGCCTGAGCTGGCCAGGAAAGAACCATGACTTAAGAGTGACACAAAGAAACCCCAGGATCAGGAACCAGAGCTGGACACATTAATGAGCAACATAAGCCTTTGTTTTACTTTACTTTCCTAGCCTATTGCCTAGGAGTCAAATGATGTCAACAGGACAGGTAGAGCCATCAGGGTAAGCCATAGTATTTGTGGGTCTTGGGGCAAGTCCCATGGCTGTGGCATGACAGGCTAGGAAATGAGAAGCAGTGGTCATGCAGCATAAGAAAGACTTCCTCTACCTCAGATGTTCCCTTTCTGCTGAATCCCAGGGCTGTATGGGAGCTTGAATGTTCTTAACCTTGAGACTTGCACTCTTAGGAGGCTTGGCCTTCTGGAAAAGATGTCACTCTCCAGCTTGCTTTCAAATCCAGACATAGAACTCTCTCATTCTCTAGCACTATGCTTACACAGTTGCTGCTATGCTTCCAGCCATGATTAATATGGACCAAACCTCTGAACCTGTAAGCCAGCCCAATGACATATTGTCCTTTATAAGAGTTGCCTTGGTCATGGTTTCTCTTCAGAGCCATGGAAACCCTAACTAAGGCAGGCTCTGAGGTCATCTGTGGATAATATTTCATATTTTTGGCCAGAGGCTTGGTCCTCTGTCCCAGGTATAGTGGGGGTTCTTGTACTAAATGTGGGTGATGTCTTCCAGGACTGGGATGGAGAGGATGTCTCAATACACAATTGGGGAAGATCTCCGTCTAATCCACAAGCAACCTGCCTTTCCTAATCCAAACTCTCTGTTTAGGTGGTATGATTCTCAGATTTAATCCTCAATAAATAGTTGAAATTCTGCTAGGTGAATCAAATTGATCCAGAGCCTGGAATCCAGCAAAGAAAAGCAGGTAAAAAAAATCACTACACTGGGACTGGAAGGAAGGCTGAGCTTTTAAGATAGCTAAGGAGCTTAATTCATTTCCACGATTCATCAAAGAGATACAAACAACCTCCTGTCACTCCAGCTCCATGGGATTAGATACCCTCTTCTGCATTGCAAAGGCATCACCTATCTATTCACATGTACTACACAAACATACATGGAAGTAAAAACTAAAATTAACCATAAAAGCAGTTCCCTTCACAAAAATATGAATGAGGTACTTGTAGTGTTCACATACATGCCTAATGGCTGTTTGTTCTAGTCTGCTTTGCTATTGCTGTGACAAAACACTATGACCAAATATAACTTGCAGAATAAAGAGTTCATTTCATTTACAAGCCCAAAGTCACATTTCAACAGTGAGGTGCTTAGCCCAAGCATTCAAGGGAGTATCATGGAGGAAGGCCCACTACATGGAGGACTGCTGCTTACTGCCTTCCTCATCCTGCTTTCATATATAATCAAGGAGCACAGGCCCAGCACTGATTTGGGCCCTTAAAGACTTACACAGAGGAAATCTGATGAAGATATTTGGTCCACCGAGTTTCACCCTCCTGTATAAGGTAGCTTGTGTCAAATTGACAAAACCAAAACACCCAGGTCAGGTCTGAATAAAAATGTCCTGAACAGGCTCAGTCGTTTGCTCAGTTCATCCTCAGCTTCTGGGGCTGGAGAAGAAGATATGAAATCCCTTATCTAGATCCTAGCTGCAAGAATCCTTCCTGTCCTCCAAATCTTCTCCCAGAGCTCATAGCTCACATGAAGGCCATGCTAAGACCCCTAATAAAGAGTCACCTGACCTGTCCCTCACCCATATTCTAGATGATTTTTCACCTACCACTTGCATCCCTGGAATGAATACTGTCCCTGTGACTCTGTAAAGTGTGTCTTCTAACCTTGTACCACTCAAACCATATTACCCAAATTTGGTTTGCAGTTTAAGCCTCTTTGTAGTTCTCTGATAGTTTCTATATGGCACTATTGCCATATATTCTTGTCTTCAAGAAATACCAGTTAGGTTTGGTGGTCACAGCAGAATCTAGTTCTCCGATAGGGAAGTAGGGAGAGTCCAGGTGAGTTACAACAGAAATGGAGTTTTCTAGGTAGTGCATCTTAGCCAATCTGAGCCCTGGGTCCTCTGTGAGACTCTTTCCCTACTGAACTCAGGACTCATGCATATGTTTCTGAATCAAGAACAGGGATTAGGAAAGTTCAAGGTCAATGGATTCCTCTTGCTTATGCCTACAAGCTGAGTCAGGACTTGTCTCTCTTCACTTTATCACCTTCATGGTCATTGGGGAGTTGGTGTCTCTAGGTATTGCCAATAGGAATGACAGACATGGTTATTTCTATAGTGTGGTTCTGCTCTAATCTCCCCAGCTCTACCTGAAGGAGATCCTTGCTACTGCTCACATTCTCTGAATTTATGAATAAAAGACACACATGCAGCCTTCTATTTTAATTTGCCTTAAACAGCTCAATGAGCCACATCCAAAATTCCACATTGCTAGTGGCTCCCCTCACATACTTCTGAACTATTACTTACTGAAATCCATATTCTATCTTTGCTACCCTGGACTCAGGCTTGCAGACCTCCTAGGCCTAATTCCCGACTTTTTCATGTTGGCAGTCTCTGTACATCTGTCCTACACTTCTCAGGGTTGGACCTTCTCCTTCCTGACATGGTAGCTCCTCCTCTTCCTCCTGCTTCCTTCTCTGGAAATCCTAGGAATCCTGCCTCTGTCTCCCTGTCCAGTTGTTGGCCACTGGCAATTCTATTTACCAATCACAGCCAATGAGAGGCATAGACCTTCAGTGTATTACATGCAGACATACGCATTCCAGTGTAATTTTGGTAACCCAAATAATATTATCCAAGCATTAAACCAAATCCACAGCACATGCTGAGATGGGTAACTGTAGAACCTACCTCCTTACTACAACCTAAATCTTGGGTCCAGTTTCCTGGGCCTAGTGTGTGGGGACAAGTGGCCTTACCCTTATCTATGTCCTACTGGTTTGAGTCACAACTTTCTCCTGAGTCCAAACGTGGGGATCAACATGCCAGCAATGCTAGACCATTTTGTTCTAATTATATATAATATAATAATTATATATATTTACAATCTCTCTGTATTCCCAAGGTATATTGCCTTCTGTCACCTATATTTATCCATACTATGTTATGAACAGAAATTTATGACCCTTATTTTATTGAAAATGATACATAATAATTTCATACTGGATCAAAACAAGTCTTGAGGATCCATGGATACTTGTGCCTATTAATAGGGTCTTGAATTATTTTTTATTTTTTTATCCCTATGATTTTCTTATTTTAAAATTTTATTTCATTTTTTTTCATTCTAGATTTAATGCCTGTCATAGTCCACCCTCTGACTTGTCAACATCCCATACCTCCTACCACCCCTTACCTCAAGGAGGATGTCCCCAAACCCCCAGCCCCTACCACAGCAGACCTCTCTACTCCTTGGTGCCTCCAGTCTTTTGAAGGTTAGGTGCATTGTCTCTGACTGAATCCAAACCTTGCAGTCCTTTGCTGGATATGTGTTGAGGGCCTCATATCAACTGGTGTATGCTGCCTGGTTGGTGGTCAAGTTTCTGAGAGATCTAGGCAGTCCATATTAATTGAGACTGCTGGTCCTCCTACAGGATTGCCCTCCTCCTCAGCTTCTTCCAGCTTTTCCCTATTTTAATCACAGGGTTTAGCAACTTCTGTCCATTGGTTGGATGTAAATATCTACATCTGACACTTTCAGCTGCTCATTGGGTCTGTCAGAGGGCAATCATGGTAGAGCCCTTTTTGTGAGCACTCCATAGCCTCAGTAATAGTGACAGGCCTTGAGGCCTCCCTGGGAGCTGGATCCCATATTGGATCTGTCACTGGACCTCATTTTTCTCAGGCTCTTCTCCTTTTTAATCCCTGTAGTTCTGTAACAATTATGGGTCAGGGATTTTGGCTGTAGAATGGCACCCCTCCTCACTTGATGCCCTGTCTTTCTGCTGGAAGTGGGCTCTACAAGTTCTCTCTCCCCAATGGAGGGCATTTCATCCAAGGTCTCTCCTTTGGATCCTGAGAGTCTCTCACCTCCCAGGTCTCTAGAACATTCTGGAGGGTCCCCCTACTTCCTACCTCCTGAGCATGCCTGTTTCCATTCTATCTGCTGTTTCTCACAGTTTCAGTTTTTTTCCCCCAACCCAATACCTGGTCATTCCCCCCACTTCCCCTCCTTGTCCCCTTTCCCACCCAGATCCCTCTTTCACTCCCCATTCCTCTGATTGCTTTCATCTCCCTCCCACATGGGATAAGATTTTCATCTGGCCAGTGGTTCCTCAAAGACCTCTCTTCAGTTCTAATAACATAGCTGAGATCACAAGCACATGGGAAGAATGTGACCATAGCCCAAGGTAGCCTTCTTTTATTTCTGCCATTTTCAGGACAAATCTGTCCATTCACAGAATCTGAATCTCATCCTATGGGTCACATTCTTTTCTGAAGAGCATGAGTTCAAAATAGCACTCCAAAGGCCATGCCTGGTGTATTGGCTAGTTTTGTGTCAACTTGACACAGCTGGAGTTATCACAGAGAAAGGAGCTTCAGTTGAGGAAATGCCTCCATGAGATCCAACTGTAAGGCATTTTCTCAATTAGTGATCAAGGGGGCAAGGCCCCTTGTGGGTGGGACCATCTCTGGGCTGGTTGTCTTGGGTTCTATAAGAGAGCAGGCTAGGCAAGCCAGTAAAGAACATCCCTCCATGGCCTCTGCATCAGCTCCTGCTTTCTGACCTGCTTGAGTTCCAGTCCTGCATCCTTTGGTGATCAACAGCAGTATGGAAATGTAAGCCGAATAAACCCTTTCCTCCCCAACTTGCTTCTTGGTCATGATGTTTGTGCAGGAATAGAAACCCTGACTAAGACAAATTGGTACCAGGAGTGGGGTATTCCTGTGACAACCTGACCATGTTCTGGGGAGGACTGTGGAAGGACTTTGGAACTTTGGGCTTGAAGATCCATCCATTGTTAAGAGCTCTGTCAGATGTTGTGTAGGAGCTTGGAAGATAATGTTGAGAACACTGCAGAAGATGGAGGTCTGGTTTGTGAAATTTCAGAGGGAAAATTAAAGACTCTTTTCAGGGCCATTGCTGTTTTGATTGTGAAGATTCTGTAGTTCTGGTTAGCTGGGGCTGAAGAATCAGCTGTGATTAACAAGATACCAGAACTACTAAAGCAAAAACTTTGCATTACTGGGACTTTTGATGCTGGTTAGCTGGAGCTAAGAAATTAGCGGTGATTAAGAAGAGACCAGCATCATTGAGGTGACATCTTCTGGGAAGTGTTTTCTGAGAGCACAGTGGCTGCGTTCCAGATATAGCCAAAGTTGTACCTTGTGCTCTGGCTGGACTTGGTAACGTGTAAGGGTCACCCAGGTGGTACTGGTTTTGAAGGCATGAAGGAGTTGAGCAGAGCAGCTGAGGCTTGGCACTGTGAGAGGCCATGGAAGGCCATTGGTGAAAGTGCAGCCTCAGTTGCAATTGATGGCCCAGGACTGAAGGGGTCATGCAGTGTTTTGGAGATGCCAGTACCATGAGATGACCACCAAGAGCAGCAGCAGCAGTGGAGTAGAGGCATCTGGAGCCTAGAGGATGACGCGTGTGCTACAAAGGGCATGGCTGGAGAAGTGACCCAAGCCCTTGGAGGAGCCCAGAAGATCGTGAGTTGGATCCCAGACATTGGACGGTTGGAGATTGATTTTTGCTTTTGATTGTGACTGTGCCCTGATATTTTCCCTCTTGAAGGAAGAAACTGTTTTAGTGATGCCCACAGTTAAGAGACTTTTAATTTAAAAAGACTTTGGATTTTTAAAAGAGATGGATATTTTAAAGAGATTGAAATTTTAAGAATATGTAAAGACTGTGGGACATTTAAAGTTATTTAGACCTTGGGGATGAATAAGAATGTAAGGGTTGAGGCTTACTAGTGATGTGTTTGTGTGTCAAGTTGACAAGGGGTCAGCTGTATTGGCTAGTTTTGTGTCAACTTGACACAGCTGGAGTTATCACAGAGAAAGGAGCTTCAGTTGAGGAAATGCCTCCATGAGATCCAACTGTAAGGCATTTTCTCAATTAGTGATCAAGGGGGCAAGGCCCCTTGTGGGTGGGACCATCTCTGGGCTGGTTGTCTTGGGTTCTATAAGAGAGCAGGCTAGGCAAGCCAGTAAAGAACATCCCTCCATGGCCTCTGCATCAGCTCCTGCTTTCTGACCTGCTTGAGTTCCAGTCCTGCATCCTTTGGTGATCAACAGCAGTATGGAAATGTAAGCCGAATAAACCCTTTCCTCCCCAACTTGCTTCTTGGTCATGATGTTTGTGCAGGAATAGAAACCCTGACTAAGACACCTGGGTATCTTGTCCTGTAAATACCACATGGAGTGTTAATATGAGCACAGTGACAACTGAGCCCTGATCATGATCAAGGATGCATCTTGTACCTCTATGTGTGGGGGGACTAGGTTAGGTTAGCATGGACACCTAATGGAGAATCAGGATAGAGAAGGGGGTATGTAGGCTGAGCCCTTAAGTTTATTCCACATGACTTTATTTATACTAAAGCTTCTTCATATATGAAAAGCAAATATTAATTCTGCTTTCTTTTAATTGATATTAAAATAGTAGAGCTATATCTACAAAATACCATTTAAGTTTTTAATTTATTTTAGAACATGTCCTCAGTATATAGTTCAGGTTGATCTTGAACTTTTAAACATCATGTTGGCAAGTTGAGTTCTGTGGATTTGTCAGACATGTTATACTACCCAAGGCTATCAGAAACCAGGTTTTACCTCTCATGTCTTTGACAGAATAGCAGAGAGATGATCTGTGTTACTTGACAGGAAAATTTCCTAATATTGTCACTGACAGTTGACAAAAGAAGACAAGGACACGAAACTCATACACAAAACTGAGAACAAGTATAACTCAAGTTGAAACAATAATCTAAATTTCTCCTGATTTAACATCAGGCTAAAGCCTGAACAGACTGACTGTTCACCCAAGAGAACATCACAGACCATGGACAAGGCTGAAAACTGCCTAAGACCTTTGGATCACATGACCCAGAGGAACAGGTACACTGAAAGATTGGTATTAGGAGACAGGAAAATTATTCCGGAGGAAAGCAACAATGTGAAAGCCCAGGTGGAACCAGCAGCAACTGTGCACAGCCCAGGGCTCCCTTGACTCCACACTGTAACCAATGCCATACAGGCAACGGATTTAGCACAGAAAACACAAATTTCATGAGGGTCTGAGCTTTATTTTGTCATCAAGTTTTACTCATTTTAATGACATCAATCAAACAATCTGCCAAGAAGTTGCAAGAACATAAGCTAATAGTTAAGAAAAGACAGGAGCATGAGATGCTAGGTTGGTGAAAGATAAATTCCAATTGGGGATGGAGGTTTCCCAGTCCTGCCTGTGTGGGAATATGAGAGATGACTGAGGAAAACACACAATAAGAGTCAAGATGGGGCTTCTTCCTGTGAGCTGCTTACACTGTGTTCAGAGGAGACAGACACATAGTCACAGTCAGATGTGGAAAGAGAAGGCACCATGGGAGAAGAAGCCAGAAACAGTGTTTAATGGCTCTGTACCACATCTGTCTTAACCTGTAGGTAAAAAGAATAAGGAAGAAACACAGATATGTATCATTAAATGATGACATACACAACAGCTCCTCACTCTCTCATAGATACCCAACCCCAGGAGTCCCCATTCCTCAGGATTCTATGCTCTGTCCCTCTCTCTGGTGCATACCAGGACCTTTAGTGTGTCTCTTTTTAATGTTGTAACAGAAAGCTGGACATCCAAGGAATTTCATCTCACTGTGGCAAGCAAAGCAAAACTGAGTGTGTTCTTTTCTATATCAATATGTTTCCCATGGCTGTGTCACAACTTTTATTACTGATTAGATTGAACATAGCTGTTTCCTATTTAACCTGGAAGCATGCTCTTATATTAGATGTCATAGAGGCAGCAGGGTGAAGGTGGCCTAGAAGAATCTCCGGGCCTTTATGTAAGAGAAGTGTACAGAACTGTATCTCCAGATCCAGATAATCATGATGGAAACCTGTCCATGAAATGTGATGTCTGGAACCCTGGATGTTTACTCTAAATAGGGAATGTCTCTTTGACACCTGAGCACTGAGAATAAGATCTCTGACATCTCTGTCAATGTAATTATTCTGTTTATTATGTTCTTTATGATTGGCAATGAAGTTACTCTCAGCACATCTGCCCTGTATGAACTGCAGTTATGTGGATGAAATCTGCTCTCCTGTGGCAGGGCATTTTCACAGCTTAGGCTTGTTATTTCCCTGGAGACATGAACTAAGTCCCTGACCATTTCTTACCTCTAGTCCTCCTCTTCCATATCAGCAAAGTCATCATAGCTCCCATAAGCAGAGCTCCAAGAACCACAACAATAACAATATGCATAAAGGAAATGGTGGGCTCAGGAGGCACTGGGAAGGAAATGAAGGGAAACAGAGTGAAGACCCTACCTTCAGCCCTCTATTTTGTCCCTGCTGTAGCTCTCCCTGAGCACTCCCACTCTCTCAGAACCATGTCTATGTTCAATTCCAGACCTTACCCCATCTCAGGGTGATGGGCTCAGGCAGCCCCTCATGATTCACATGACATTTATATCTATGTTCTTCTCCAGAAAGTACCACAACAGCTGCCCACTTCTGGAAGGTTCCATCCCCTGTAGGCATGGTCTCCGTGACCTCCATGTCCAGGGTTTGATTGCTTTTGTCCCTTTCCCAGGTTAGGGTGATTTCAGCAGGGTAAAATTTCAAGGCCCAGCACCTCAGAGTGATTTTCTTATCAGGTCTGACCTTACGGATCACATGTATTTTGGGGATATCTGGGGGGGGGGGGACAATCGGAAATTTAAGACACTTGGCATTTTTCCTAGGGGAACAATCAACGCATATGTAACTTTGTGTGAATGGATAGTAAAGTTAGCTTGAGGAAGAGGTGTCAACCCCACACAGCAACCTAAATTGAAGATATGGGTGTGGTTGTCTATTCCTTGGAATGCTTTGGAATCAACATGAGCCAGTACAGAGGAGGAAATGCTGTATCTCCTGGTAGGAGAATTGCATTCTGGTTCTTAATGGGAGGAGATTAAAGACTCAAAGACACTGAGGATAGGCCTCAAATTCATTTTAAACACACAGTGAACAGGCCTGGAAGATATCATGGTTCACAAAGTACATTGAAGGAACTGCTGCTTAGTTCACAGAATGATCTCTCCTAAGAGAATGCTTAACACTAGAGAGAGTCCCTCCTTCATGTTGATTCAAGAAACCCACAAGCCATATTTCCCTTTTGATGAAAGACAGAGTTAGTGTTTCAGCATCCCAGAGCTCCTGTGTTGGAACAGATGGGGCAGTTTCTGTCCTTACCTGTTCTCAGCAAAATCTCCTTTCCATATTCCAGCTCTGTGAGGAATAAGTCCACACATTCAACCTCCAGGAAATTCTTCACATTTTGTGTAAAACCTGATGAGTCCCACTCTTCTCTGAGAATCTCTGCAAACTTGCCCACTGGGGTCCAAGTGCTTAGGTCCTCATTCAGCCTGATGGAATCATGGTCATTGAAGACTACTTCAAAGAATCCGTTTCTGAAATACCCTCGAGGCAGGATATAGCAGCCATACCTTCTCTGGATTGTGTGATATCCTGAACAAGAACCCACTTTCAGACACTCCAACAAGCCCAAACAATTGATAGGACCCTGCAGAGAAATGGTCTCTTCCATATGCCCTTTCTAAGTGGACTGTAATTTGGTCTTAAGTGGATAGCAAATCAGAACAGTGTCCTATGGCTCCCTTGAGCCATGGGTCACCTTTTCCAGGAGAAAAACATGGTCATGAAGACCAGGATCAGGCCCTTGGAGAGGTGGAAATTTGGAATTTCTGAATAGACTTACTCACCAGTTAGACTGTAGTTGTAGATTTTGAGCATCCTTTGCAGTATCTCTGTTAAATCCTGAAAATAGCTCAGAACGAGGTCTGTGTTATCCTTCCAATACTCTGGCTTCTTTTGATCTTTCCATGGTGCACAGTGCTCTGTCCTCTGAACATCTCTTCTGCTGTTGAATCTCTCAAACTGTATATCATCCACAAAACCAACACTGATGAATTGGGGCTTAGGCATCCAGGGCAAGGTGAAGAGAGTTTGGAAAAAGCCAAAAAAGTGGGTACCTAGGTATAGTGAGTCTTTAGATGTTAACCCCACAAGAGGACCCTCTGGTGTTCCACAATACAAACCCCAGGGATAAGTAGGATTAGGAAACAAGGGGCAGGAGTAGGATGTAAAGTGGTAAAGCAAATCTAGGTTCTGGCTGGGATAGGGATAATATAGAGTTTCCTGGTGCTCCACCCCTAAAGATGCACTTCTTTGTTTGCTAAGGTGGGTCTTTTTTCTATGGACGACCCCACTCACCATCTGGATGACTGGTCATGGCCAACAGAACCTGCAGCAGCAGGAAGAGAGCCTCGGTAACAAAGGTCTTCATCTTGCTTGAAGAGTGGAGATGGAGACACAGAGTCTGCTATTATCTGTTCATTTCATAATCTTGAAAGGAGGAGCCTGATTGGTTTGTCTTAAGAATTCCCAAAGGTAGTTATAGAGGCCTTTGGGGTTTGGTGATGGAAAAATGAATGCCTGGAAGAGAACTCTCTAGGGTCATCCATTTGCAGCTCAGATACTGCTCAGATGCACTGCCACGAGAGGATTTCCATTTATGGATTCTTAGAATTCTTAGACATCACTAGCCCCAATTATATCTCAATGAATGGAGACCTGACAACTTGGATTACAGTTGGGAAGAGAGCTGAGAGGATCAGACAACTGTGGGAGGGGTTAGATTATGCATAAGATGTGAAGACTTATCTGGAGTTTGAATGTGGGAAGTCATTCCTCTCACAGTTGGGCTGTGGGAAGGTAATTTTGTTTAGAAGAGGTGTGGACAGAAAATCCCCCATGTGCTCTAAGACTGCAGCTCCTGTTTTCTGAGGATAAGTCCCAGAGGGATAAACCTTCATTCAGGACAGTTCAAGCTGTCAATTAAACAGCAGGTCCTTCCATTTGCTTTCTGAACCATGAACTCTCTCAAACCTGCTCCATGTCCATGCACGATAACTCTGTAGTCTGACTCCAATGTTTCTGAGTCTTTCATCTTCACCCGGTCAGTATGAGAAGTCCATATCCCTAGAGAGAGATCAGCATATCCTCTGTTCTGCTTCATGCTGATGCTCAAACTTTCCATATTGCCCCACCCATACCCTAAATATATATTACTGTGTGGTGTTGGCACCCCTCTTTCAAGCCAACTCTCCTGTCCATTTATAAAAAGGTAACCTGATCACTGATGGATCCTCAGGAAGACTGCAAAATGCTCTAAATTTTCAATTGTTTCCCTCAGACATGCTTAAAGTACATGCAAATCCTAGGGACAGAAATGACAGAAAAAAATCACCCTGAGGTGCTGGGTGCTGAGGCCCTGAATGTCTACCAAACTGAAATCAACCCTAACCTGGCAGAGTTATGGGAACAAGCAGAATCAGGACATGGAGGTGGTATAGACCAGGCCTGCAGGGAGTGGATCCTTCCAGATATAGGCAGCTTGGTGATGCCCTGGGGAAGAGCAGAGATACAGATGTCCTGTGATTCATGAGGGGCTGCCTGAGCACATCACCCTGGGATAGAGAAAGGACAAGGTGTGTGCACAGAGACCATTCAGAGAGAGTGGGAATCCTTTGGGAGAACTAGATTGGAGTAAAGAATGAGAGCTGGAGGTCAGAGAACTCACACTTGCTTTCTTTCCCTTCCCTTTTCAGAGCTGCCAACGTGCACCTTCCCATCCATGGCTATTGTGACTTCTCTGGTTCTTAGAGCCCTGCTTATGGGAACAGTGGTGACTTTTCTGATACATAAGAGAAGGACTAAAAGTAAACAAAGGATGGAATGAATCTTAGTTCACATCTACATGGGGATTTAAAACTTGAGCTGAGTATGTGACCTGACACATGACAGCAGATTCCCTCCACACAGTTGCTAATTTAGCCTGGGGCTTATGTGCTGACATTAACTCCATTATGAAACATAAAGAGAATAGTGCACACATTCATAGCAGCAATGACAGAAGTGGCAGAGACTTGATGCTCAGCTCTCAGAAGTCAGAGGGAAATTTCCTACTTAGAATAGGAACCCAGGCAGCCAGTTATCCCTCTTCATGTACAGTCTTCCATCTTGTTTATCTGAATCTGCAGTCACATTTCTGGAAACTTATTTGAGATAAGAATTGGGAATTTTTTCTAGGCCCTCTGGATCCTACTACCTCCATGAGCTCTAATAAAAGGGTTTATTTCCAAGAGTAAAACAAGAGACAGCTATGCTCTGTCTTGATAATAGTAACAGTGGTGGCTATTTCCTGCTCAACTTAAAACAATACAGAAAGAAGCCCATGAGGAATCATAGCCACCCTATATATACTCATTTAGTTCTATTGTCAATGGATTTGACTTGGACTCAATTCTCTTTTTAATAGGAGATAAAGTTCCTAGGATGTCCAGCTTTCTATTACAGCATTAAATGAAGATACCCAAGGGCCTGGATTTCAGGAGGAAGATGAACAGAGGAGAGAATCCTGTAGTATGGGAATTCTTGAAATTAATATAGTGTGAGCATGTGATGTGCTGTTCAGTATGTCACCATTTAAACACATTTATTCCTGTGCTTTTTGTTTGCAGGGCTTTAAGACAGATGCCTTAATATTCCAGCCGTACAATATCTGTTCTGAATTCTCCTCCAATGTGGCTTCAAGACCTGGTGCCTTCTCTTTCTACTTCTGACTGTGACTATGTATATGTCTTCCAAGCACTATGTAAGAGGTCATGGGCAGCAACAAACTCCATCTCCACCCTTACATTGTGTTCCTCTGTTATCTCTCATGCTCCATCACAGACAAGACTTGGAAACCTCCATCCTGATTGAACTTTAACTTTCACTGAGCTGCAACTTCGTGCTTCTTGATTTAATAAAGCATTTGTATATGGCTTTGAAACGTCTTGTCAGATTGTGTGATTGACTCATATCATGAAGATGAGTAACATTTGTGGAGAAAATAAAGGCTCAGATTCATATGAATTTTGTGCTTGTTGTAATAAATTCTTTGCAAATAGAACACTGGTTTTGGTGTTAAGTCACGCAAGGCCTGGGCTTAGCACAGTTGTCTCCTGGTGTATTATTCAGGGTTCTCTACAGGAATAAAACTTATGACACACACAAAACACACACACAATTTATTCACATATACATCATCTACAGCTACATATATGGATTTTTTTTTTGCAATGACTTACAAGCTGCAGTCTAACTAATCCAACATCTGTGACTAGAAAGATGAAGAATATACTAGTTGTTCAGTCCCATGAGGCTAGATGTGTCATATGGTCTTCTGTATAAGCTAGAATCCTGAAGAAGTAAGCTGCAAAAGATGTGCTGGCGAGTAAGTGCTAGCATGTGAAGAAGATTGAGACTTCCTCCTTCCATTGTCCTTATATAGGCCTCTAGAAGAAGGTATAACTTAGACTAAATGTGGGTACAACCATGCCTGGATGTGGAACTTGCTGTGTCCCAGCCTTGAACTGAGAGGTATGTTAGCCTCAGTCTCATGGGATTAAAGGCATATACTATTTCATACGAGTTCTAACTTTTCAGGGCCACTGTGCTTCAAGATCTGGATCAAAGATGTGCCCTTCATTTCTAGATTATATATCATTCCAGATACAATCAAGTTTAAATCCAGGAAGAACTATCAAACTGGGTCCACCAGGCTTTCACCTTGTCCCTTTCCACCTGTGGCATCTTGCTATCTCCTAATCCCTATTGTTTTGATACACCTGTTACTCTAGTTTATGTGAAGAAAGAGATCAAGTACTTTTAGGGCCTTACCCATTGTCTGTGCTATTCTCTGGTGTCAACATTCACCCTGTCCCACCTGAGTCTGATGCACTATCCAGAGATGTTTAGATTCTGGTTTCAAGAGGAATGGTACATGATCTCATTTCTGTGTATGGGACATGTCATTGTATTCAATTTTCAAGTGAATAAGACTATTAAAAAGAGTGTCTGTTATTGTCACACAAAAGATCCCTGTAGTATTCTTTCAAAATTGCTAGAGTCAAAGCCTGGTTTCTGACAGCAATAGGTGTTTTATCATGTCTCCAGTGCCAGCAAAGAATAGGTTTTGTCAACCAGATGCTTGCTAGTGCAATATTAACCTGGGATAAATATTGAGGCCTTGTTCCAAAGTAAATCACTAAAAACTGAATGAGCAAATTAAAAATCAAATAGTATATGGTGTACGTAGGTTTACTATGATAATACCAATCCACATAAATCTCAAGAAGTACTTGAATTTCATAATAAATTAGGTTGATGTAAGAAAAATCATATGTTTAAAAAAAAGAAAAGAAAGAAAACCATATGTAATAAGCAAACTGGGCAATACTGGTTGATAAAATTCATGGATTTCATAGTAGTCACTAAAGCATCCAATCACCTTTTATGGAACTGGAAACTATTCAAAATAAAGTAAAGATACCCTGTGTTAAGTGTGGTCTACAGAACAAGGCACAGCAGACAGAAAATAAGGAGAGCTGCAGTTGAAATAAATAATGTTATAAGACCAACCAACATTCTGAGATGCTTAGATTTTTATATGCAATGCCAGATTCATAGAGATTCTGCTCAAGTTCTCATGAAACATTCACCAAGACAGACGATATTTGGGGCCCTAAAACACACATCAGAATTTTTTCTTGCTTTCCCTTCTGGATCGCAGAGGCCTGGAAGAGAGTCATCTACATGAAAACCTCTTCCACTTTCCTTAAGGAGAACCTCCTAGCAGAAGAGTCTCCTGAAGAGGCAAGATTTCTGAAGCGTGAGGTTGATCCTTCCTGCACGTGTGGCTGCTACCTGTGTAAGACTAGGATCATATTTCCCTGCAAACCCTATAGTCCCTCAGCAAGAACACATAGCACTTACTCTCAGTCCCAGAGAGGACACTTGGGGTCAGCTTTCCACATTCCCTTATGTCAGTAGGGGTGTCCTGGTTTTCCCTTCTCTACTTGAGGGTTCAGCCTACAAAGCTTTCTTCTCCATCCTGTTGTTCCTATAGGTATATATGCTATCCTAAGCTCTTAGCACACACACACACACAGAAGACCAGGGTCAATTCTTGAGCATGATCAGAGGCTCACCTTTCACTGCCCCAGATTCACACTCCATGTGATGTTTCTATGACAAGGTATCAAGGACTGGCATCTTGGATGCTACATAGTTGATGTTGGACTGGTGATGCTGTATATTCAAATGCTAATTTTTTTGCTAAATGCAAATACTGTCACCCAAGATCTCCTCGTCCCCTGAGGAGGGAACTTTTAGGTAAACCAGTCTCTGTTGTGTAAACTTGTTCCCCAATTTAAAGCTATTCTTTAATTCAAAGTGGCTACAGCCAATTACCTGGGATATTAGTGGTAGGCGTGTTTTCACCATTACCATGTTACTCAGGGCTGAGAGTAACATGGAGGGACCATGATGAGAGAAAGAGGAAGGAGGAAAAAGAGGGGAAAGAAGAATATAGATAGAGGAGAAGGTCTCTATTAGGTCAGATGGATTATGAACACATGGCCACAAGAAGTGGACCCTGAGGACAGGCTAATCAGGAAGAAATAACACATGAGAGAGTCAAAAAGCAAGTAAGCTAAGTAATCTAACATACAGGAAAATGGTTTGGGGGAAATTCACTTACTAATGGTGCTATGGATGATTTACAAATGCATAAGACTCTGTGTCAGTGTTGAGGTGCTATCAAGGTCATATTAATAATAAATGGAGTTCATTAAAATTGATTAGGAGCATAGACCTCAAGCCTTTAGGAAGTCACTCTCAGGATGAATTTTATATTCAGGCACAGATTGATCTTGCACATGGGAGCAGTTACACAACAGTAAGCTGGACTCTATTCGTGGTCCTGCAATGCCTGCACTGACATTAGAAAAAATAAGAGAGGTCTTTGGGGAAACACTAACCTGATGAAAATCACAAGTCTCGGAATTATAAAAACTGCAAGTCTCCTCTAATAGGAACATCTCCCCTTGGATCCACAAGAGCTATTTTGATCACAGGTGGCAGTTATTTTGTATTATCTTCAACAAAATAAGGCTCTTAAAATTAAGATCCCAACATAGTCACTATGAAGTGACTATATAGTCCACACAAACAAAATTGACCTCGGAGATACACAGAAGTTCTAAGTATGTATAGATGTCTTGAGAGTAAAATGATCTAGAATTACAGACATATTGGTCCCTGAGGTGAAACTCGAAAGGCAGTTGTGACTCAGGTCAGGAGGTCAAGGGCCAGGGCAAGCAACTTGTCCCGAGACACTCTTTCTAGGATTCCAGACCCAAGAGCTGAGTTAGAATGAGGAGGCAGACTTTAGTTCTCAAGAGGTAATCCTTCCAGTACCCAAGTTCCCATGTCTCTACCTCCTATTAGTAATTTCTAGAGACATTAATCACATAATGCAGATGAAGGTTAAAAAGTGAAGCCTGTACTCTATAGAAAATTGAGGACCCCTGTTCCCTGAACCCTTCTGATCTTAGCTCTACAACCACATGTGTGAGTGCAGAGTTCAGGAAGGAATGCATTCTGTACAGAGGAGATAGGGCTCAGGCTGGCAGGGTTACATCACTCAGAATTCTTCATTTCTGCTTTGACTCAACTGGATCCCCCCAAGTTCTCCCATTTGAGAGACCTGGTATCTGCATTATCTCCAAATCTAGCTGGAATTTGATGAGGGCTCTTATATAAAAATAGTAAACGTTACCTACAGAAACTGTCAGAGAACTACAAAAAGGTTCAATCTGCAAATCAACCTTGGGGATTATGAGTTGGATGGAACAATTAGGAAAACTTCTTTGGAGAGTCACAAGAGACAGTGTTCATGTAGGGGAGGCAAGCAGTAGGTGAAAATTATCCTGAGTGTGGGTAAAGGATAGGTCAGGCTACTGTTGACTATAGAGTTTACCACAGGTTCAATGTGAAAATGAGCTGTGAGCTCTGAGATAATATTTGCAGAGCCTGAAGGATTTTCCAGCTGGGCTACAGCTCAGGAAGTTTCATAGTTTCCATCAGAGGACCATCAGCTGTGGACAAACTGAGTAAACAATTGATCCTATAGGGGCTCTTCTCATTCAGACCACATCCTGGCTATTGCTCTAGGATTGTCAATTTGATACAAGCTACCTTTATACAGGAAAAGGAACATTATTGAAGAAAATACCACCAGCAGATTCCCTATGAGCAAGTCTGTCAGGCTATTTGTAGATTTTTATTGATTTGGGAGGGCCCAACTCAGTGCTGAGCAGGTGCACCTGAATAATGTAGAAGGCAGGTTGATCAACACAGTAAGCAGCAGCCTCCATGGAGTGTCCCTACCTCCAACTACCTGCCTTGAGTTCTTGAGCTCTCTTCCTCATTGATGAAATGTGACCTGGGATTTGTAAAATATTTAAGCTCTTTCTTCCTCATGTTTCTTATGGCCATGGTATCTTTTCATGTCAATATAAAAGTAGACTAGTACCAACCGTCACTGGGAATGTATGTCAACTGCACATCTACCCCAAACTTTTTTTAGAGACAAGTTTGGTTTTCATGCTTCATTTTAGGTTTTAATTATGTAGATGTTTATATATGTGTGATTTATGCCAATCAATTGGAGATGCCTGTGGCGTCCGGCCCTCCAGCTCTCAAGGTACCAGTCATAAGCTGTGTATTGTATAGAGTGGAGTTTATTTGGGGACATGGGAAGGGAAGTTCAGAGGGAATAGAAGCAGAGAAAGACACACACAGAGAGAAAGAGACAGTTAGAGAAAAGGAGAGGAAAGGGATGGAAGAAGGGAGGGAGGGTGAGGGAGAGGGACGGTGGGAAGGGGAGAGCAAGAAAGAGGAAGGTGTGGGAGAGAGAGAGAGAGAGAGAGAGAGAGAGAGAGAGAGAGAGAGAGAGATGAAGGGAGGGAGAGAAGAGCCCAGCCAGGAATGCTTGGAGAGAGTGGTAGGAGGGAGGGAAGATAAAAGGGTAAAAGAGAGGATGGGCCAAACAGCCCCTTTTATATCAACCCAGGCCTACTTGCCTGTTGCCAGAAATTGTTTGGCAGAACTTAGAAGGAATGCCAAAAACAAGGAGGCTGCATCTGCATTGGACCCACAGAAATTATAATGTCCATGTTTAGTTGATGGTTTTAAAAGATTCCTGATGAATGTGCAGAGTACTGTGCTGCATATCTGGGTCTTAAGCATCTGCATAGGTCATGATGGTGTCAAAAGAAGACACTGGAGAGAATAACTTACCTTTCTCACCTTCTGTCAGATCTATCCTTGGTCTCTTAGGGACGTGGTATGCATGTGCACTGACCGAACAGCCAACTCCATCCTAAATTTCTTCACATCTCTATCATTTCTGACCACTAGGAAGCTAAGGTTTAGTGAGCTCCTAGGCCTGAGCTCCTAGGAAAGACCGTGACATAACAGGAACACAAAGAAATAAGAGGATCAGGAGCCAGAGCCGGACATTTCAGTGAGAGACTAGGCCTTTGACTTCCTTTCCTTCTTTGATTCTGTCAGCCAGCTCAGTATCTGGGCTAGGCTACTAAAGATGTCAACAGATAAACAGGTATAGTGATCAGGGTAAGCAACTTGTCCCCTGACACTGCTCCCAGGATACCAGGGGCCAGAGCTGAATCTGCAGTCCTGAAGCAGAGCTCTGGAGATTTGTCTCCGAGTAGTTAATCTTTCCATAGTACTTCAGATCTCTTTACCTGCCAATAGGAATTCTTAGAGAAGGCAGTCAGCCTCATCCTATGGCTCAGACTTGTGAATAAGAACAACACTGGACTAAATCTGTACCATCATTTAGGAGGGAGATGCTGTCACCCCTAGCCCTCCTCTTGCTGCTGCCAGCCCTACTTGCCTTCACTCAGACTCTGGCAAGTGAGTGTAGGTCTTCATAAACATAAATTCAATTTGAAGCTGCAAGGACAATGTACAGTGTAACCACAGGCAAAGAAAGCCTAGCCTTAACCCTAACCTTACCAGACCCTCAATTCTCCCCCAGGCTATTTCTGCCTGGATGCATGTATCATCCAGATCAAGAGATCTGTGCCCAGTCCACCTCCCAGGGTAGTGACCTTTCTCAGGTCCCAGGAGAATGGAAGGATCCTACCACATGTTGGCTTTAGGTTTCTATCAACTGTACTGTTCTATGCCAGTTCCTCTGAGAGTGACTTCCTGGAGACCTGGTTAAGATCCAGTAGTTGTTTTATATATAAGACATATACATTGTGGGAAACATTACATATCTTGAGCTAGTTCTTATGCTACTGGCTGAGAGGGGATGCTGAGTGTCACTAGGTAGATACCAATAGGCCAATTGAGCAATGGTATTTGGAAAATGTCTTTTGCTACTGATTTGGTTGAGTCCTGAGGGGAGAGCATTTTCTATAATCTCTCCTGCTGTGGCTATTTTCAAAGTTTGTGTCTCTTTCTCTCTTGCACTTTGCTCCCGTTAGTAATTATATTTTTCATTTTTATTATGTTTTTGACTATATTTACTCCCTGTTTGTTGATGCACCATGAATGTGCTGGTGTTTGTGGAGTACATAAAACGGCTTCAGTTCCCCTGTGACTGGATTTGGATGGTTTTGTGTAGATGTGCAGGTGCTAGGAATTTAAGCCATGTCTCCTAGAAGAGCACTCAGTGCTCTTTACCACTGGGCCATTAGTCCAGCCAACATACCCCCTGCTGCAAAAAAGAAATCTTCACATTAAAACTCTGGCAGTATTCTGGAGCTCTGTCTCATAAACTGGGCTCTACAAACTTCTTCTCACAGGGTGAGCACTCCAGAGACGTACTAATTCCCATTATTAAATTAGGATCTTTTTTGTTCTGGTTTGTAAATCTTCCAATTATTCATTGCTAGTATCTTTAGAGATGTCTATATATCATCCTTTCTTCAGACAGTTATTACTAAAGTTGCATAGTCTATTCCCATGTACATTGTAGTGGACTATCCGTATGTGTCATGTCTTACTCCATCCTCAGGAAGTGGGCATTCCTGCCTATTCTGCTTTGCTTTCCTGTATCTACAGGGATCCAGACATGAGTTCAGCACTGAGTTTGAGTGAGTTTTTATTCTCCTAAGTCTTCTACCACACCCTGTCCATTGAGTTCACAGAATAAAGACATACTTTGCCTTTGTATTTTTAGTAAGCCTTAAGCAGCACAAGAACTGGTTAGCTGCCTACCCTCCAGGCTGTTAGAATTTACTTTCCTGTTGATAGCCCTGAATTATTACTTGATACTTACTATGTTCCATCTGGGCTGCTCTTAACTCCAATTGGTCAGCTCACATGGCCATGATTGCATGAGTCTTAAACCATGTAGGCTCTCTTTTCTCCTCCCCTGCATATTCTTCTTCTTCTTCCTTGATTTCCCCAGCCCTGGGAAACATACACCCCACCTATGACTCCATATGATGAACAATTGACTGTTGGCATTCTTATTTACAAATCATAATTAAGGGGGAATGGTCACTTAGTATGTCATGTGAGGATTCTTTCCACTTTGTGGTAACCAGACTTGGGGCTCCAAAATGAGCATTAGAATACAAGTATCATTAGGCCAAACCACTACAAAAGTACTCAAACTTACAAAATAACAATTACAGGGGGGGGGGAACTACCATGAGAAGCAGAGGAGAAAACAAATCCAGAGACTCCTGCTGGGACCACAGTTTAATCTTTCGAATTTTGACATGAATCTCAGGTTTACACATAGGAAAGTAGAAGTCCCACACACCTGACCCCTCCATCCATTTTTTGTTTAATTTTTCAATATTGTTAATTTACTTGACTCACCTCTTCTGATAGCAGTTACCTAATTCCACCCAGCTATCCCCTGGAGATTCTTTAACAATCTGCCCCTGTGGCCTCCCACATCCTGGGTCTCTGATTTTTTTAAACTTCAGATTTTCTTAGCCTTACAATACAAGTTCTGGTATTACAAGTACACGGTGTGACTCACAGGCCGTCTGCGAAGTTTTGAGATGGCTCAGCGGTTAAGATTGCCGACTGCTCTTCCAAAGGTCCTGAGTTCAAATACCAGCAACCACATGATGGCTCACAACCATCTGTAACGAAATCTGATGCTCTCTTCTGGAGTGTCTGAAGACAGCTACAGTGTACTTACATATAATAAATAAATATTTAAAAAGAAGTTTTGAAATATGTCTATAAGAGATGGCAGGAATTTAGCAAGTGTACAGGTAGAATATGTACAATTACTGTGTATGTTTTTATTGAGATTATAGTTGTCCTAGGACAGGAATTCATGTAACTTAGGGTGGCCTTCATTTCATGGCCTTTATCCTTTTCAGAAGTGCTAGGTTAGAGGACTGAAATGACCATTTGTCATTCCAATGTGTGAATTATTAAAAACATTATTGGCAAATATTTTTAATTAAAAAAACTATTAAACAACTTTGAGGAGGAGTAGCCCTCCATTTGTGGAATCTGGACCGATTTAAAGATTCAAGTTGTTACAATACCTTGAATAAAGCAAATGTCTTAAAAGTTTGGGTTCACAGAATGGTGAATGTCCACATATGCAAAAGGTCCATTTACTTTCTAAGTATGTAGAAATCCTGACACAAAAATGACTGGGAACTGCGGACTTACTCTCTCCCAAGCTGGACTCAGAAGAATGTTTTCAGAAGGCCTACCACAAGAAATAGGGTAAACAACTCGTCCCCAGACACTGCTCCCAGGACACCTGTCCCCAGAGGTGGGATTGAGGGGGGAAACAGAACTTTACAGCTACAGATCCCAGGAGTTCATCTTCCCATTCCCCACACACATGTCCCTGTCACTCCCATAGTGTATTCTAGGAAAGGCAAGCAGCCTCCCTGATGTCAGGCTTATGAAATGAAATGGGAACTGTCTGGAGTCACTCTCTTATCATGACTCAAGTTCAGGACCACTATGCTACATGCCCTCCATTTCCTATGGGAGATGGCTCTGACCCAGAACCATAAAAAGCCTGTGTGTGTTACATCTGAACAAATTTGGTTTGATAAGTTGGACCTCATAACAATGCTTGCCTCCAGGCTCATCTTACCAAACTCTCCTGGCTTTTCTTGCTGATCATCACTGTCCAGTTTTCTTCTCTAGCCCCCCCCCCATTTATGCCCTGAGTGTTACCCCCTCTCAAAGCCAGAGCACCTGCCAAGAATCCCAGGAGCAGGTCTTCGGTCTCATTATCTGTACTGCTTCCAGTTCATACTCCTTAAGTAATTTACATGCCAGGATAGTTGGTCATATTCATTGTTTCCCCTTCTTCCTATCTCTGCCTTGGGTCACAGTTAAATTCCAGAGAGGCAATATGGTCATGAGGATAACCCTGATCATTGTTCTAGGGAAGTTTCCATAACTGTGACCCAAGGTATAGATGCAGACAAGATGAAGTTGTGAATATGGGTATGACCAACTCTGCTCCTGGAAGTCTGTTCTCAGGAACACCTTTCATTTTACTATGTCCCCAGGTGTCTATCAACTCCTTCATCATCACCATGAATGTGCTTATGTTTTTCAATGTATTTTTATGTAAGCCCCAGGTTGATCAAGCTCTTATACATGATTATTACAATGCACATAGGGACATAGCACATACACAGCTTATGCTTGAAATCCCACTTAGAGAAATCATGGACCTTGGTCACTCTTTGCCTTTATTGTCCATCTTTATCATAAAATGACCATAGATTCCATATGCATAGCTCCAAGAATCTGCCAGAAATATTTCCCACAATGGAGATGGAGGGCCAAGGAGCACAGAAGAGTAAGTTTTGTTTTGTTTTATTTTTTACCTCTGTCTCTTAGTACTGACTTATGAGGTACTCTCAAGGAGTCCAACATTCCAACACAGTGGGATTTGTGCTCAAAGCCAGTCTTTTCCCTTCTCAGGGCGAGGGGCTAAATTAGCAGCTCATGATTCACATAACATGCATCTTGCTCCTCCCAGGAAGCCAAAGTCACAGCTGTCCACTGATGGAAATTCCCATCCCCTGCAGCCCTGGTCAACACCAGCACCATGTCATGAGTTTGGTTGTTCCCATCTCTCTTCCAGGTCAGGGTGAAACAGGAAGTAGAAGTTCAGGGGCCAGCACTTCAGGCTGATTTTCCTCAACATACAAGGTCATGCATCACAAGTGTTTGAAGGAGATTCTGAAGAGAAAATCGGTAAAATTAAGGCATTTAGATTTTAATCTGGAAAGCCAGCAGTGCTCACAAGACCATGCCTAGAGAGAAGGGAAATCTTAGGCTTTAGGAATGGTCCAGGCTCCACAGAGCTGCCCAAAGTAAAGATCCAGATAAATTATACTGAGCCTACATCTAGCTCTAAACAACTAGACTTCTGAGTGCCTCTGGGCAGGTACTCAAGAGACAGAGCAACCCAGAACTCAGACTTCCAATGTCACTGTGTTTGGACAGTGAACAGGCCTAAGAGAGGCCATGGTTTCCAAAGCAGATGGAAAGGAACTGCTACTTAATTGACAAAATAAACTGAGCTGAGAGAAGTGTGATCTCTCTGGAGAGCTCCTTGCTCATGTTGAGTCAGGATACCCATGAGCATGCCTTCCTTATTATGCCACTCATAATAACTACTTAAGCTACCTACTTCTGAGCAGGAAGCCTCAGGGGACAGGAGCACCAAGGTCAGAGCAGATGGGAGAATTTCTTTCCTTACCTTCAACTTGGGGGAGGAGCATAGAATCAGGCTGTCAGACTTGGTGCTGAAGATGTAGCAGAGAGCTCAAATGGCCTGCAAGTTTCAAGCAGAGAGATACAGTGTGTTGCCACTAGCCTTAGGGTGGGCTTTTGAAACTCCCAAGACCACCCAGACTGACACTTCACCCAATAATGCATATCTCCTAATCTTTAACAATTTGTCCCACAAATTGGGGACCAAGCATTCAAATATATATTCATATATATATATATATATATATATATATATATATATATAAACCCTATGGACTCCATACTTATTCAAACTACCACAGATAATATCACTATGCAAATACTATGCAGCTAGACATCTTTAGACTGTGAACATGCCTGTGCTAGATAAAGCAGTAACTGTCACATACAAAGTCCTGCTATGACCTTCATGCCTGTGGGATGGAGACATAAATTAAAATGAAAACTAAATCATGCTCATTCAGTTCCAAAATCTCTACAATTTCCACTACCTAGCACCTGTTCCATTCGGTTGTTGGTGTGGAGACTTCTGGAGAACTTCTTACTCACAGTCTTCACTCTGGAACTAGGGGTCCACAGGCTCCCTTTCAACCAGTTCAGAGCCCTGTGTTGTCTTTATCTCCTGATTCTATTACTCTGGCTCCTCCTTCATCCAACCAGGCACTTGGCTCTTTTGTTTGAGTTAAGTGTGTTTATGTCCCCGAACTACCCATGATTTAACAAATTCTAAGGAAACAAAAAGAGGGTTCTGGTTGGTCACAATGATGTATAGATACCTCATGGAGTATGAACTGGAAGCAGTACAGAAATTGAGAACCAAGTTCTCCCCTGGAAACCCATGAAGATTCACTAGCTTAAAGAAGGATACAGCTTGGGGCTTAGAGAAGGGATGGAAAAGAAAGCATGGCAGGGCTGAGCAGCAGGAAAGCCCAGATGAGCTTGGTAAGGTAATAATGGAGTCTTGTTAGGTGGTCCATCTTCTCAAACCAATTCTTTACTGATGTGACACTCACGGGTTTTGGTATGATTCTGGGTTAGGGTCATCACCCTTAAAAAATGGAGGCATGGAACATAGTGGACCTCAACTTGAGTAATGAATAGAGATCAACTAAGGGCAGTTTCCATTTCATTTCATAAGCCTGATATCAGGGAGGCCTCTGTGTTTCCTAGAATTGTCTATGGCAGTGACATGGACAGGTGGGTGAGTAATAGAAAGATAGACTCCTGGGATCTCCATCAGGGACAAGTTGCTTACCCAAATCGCTATGCTGGGCATGTTGACAACGTCCTTCTGCATCCATCCTGGGGGAAAGTAAGTCAGCAGTCCTCAAACATTTTAATGTAAGGATCTCTACACTTGTAGGAAGTGAGTGGACCTCAATGTAATTTTGCCTATGTGGATGTTTACCAATCCATAATTATCCTGCAGTGAACTAAGTGTCTTGAGACCTCTGCTGTATTGAAGATATTGCAGTCCTTGAATGAAAGAATGATATTTTAAGTGTGAACTAACCATTTTTCTTTTTTTTTGGCATTGAAGTGTAGCAGGCAGCTGCTGATTCTTTTTTTTTAATTAGGTATTTATTTCATTTTCATTTCCATTGCTATCCCAAAAGTCCCCCACACGCTCCCCCGCCCACTCCCACTTCTTGGCCCTGACGTTCCCCTGTACTGAGGCATATAAAGTTTGCACGACCAATGGGCCTCTTTCCACTGATGGCCGACTAGGCCATCTTCTGATACATATGCAGCTAGAGACACAAGCTCCAGGGGTTATTGGTTAGTTCATATTGTTGTTCCACCTATAGGGTTGCAGATCCCTTTAGCTCCTTGGGTACTTTCTCTAGCTCCTCCATTGGTGGTCCTGTGGTCCATCCAGTAGCTGACTATGAGCATCCACTTCTGTGTTTGCTAGGCCCTGGCATAGCCTCACAAGAGACAGCTATATCATGGTCCTTTCATCAAAATCTTGCTAGTGTATGCAATGGTGTCAGCGTTTGGAAGCTGATTATGGGATGGATCCCCAGATATGGCAGTTTCTAGATGGTCCATCCTTTCATCTCTGCTCCAAACTTTGTCTCTGTAACTCCTTCCATGGGTGTTTTGTTCCCAATTCTAAGAAGGGGCAAAGTGTCCATACTTTGGTCTTCGTTCTTCTTGAGTTTCCTGTGTTTTGCAAATTGTATCTTGGGTATTCTATGTTTCTGGACTAATATCCACTTATCAGTGAGTACATATCATGTGAGTTCTTTTGTGATTGGGTTACCTCACTCAGGATGATGCCCTCCAGGTCCATCCATTTGTCTAGGAATTTCATAAATTCATTCTTTTTAATAGATGAGTAGTACTCCATTGTGTAAATATACCACATTTTCTGTATCCATTTTTCTGTTGAGGGGCATCTGGGTTCTTTCCAGCTTTTGGCTATTATAAATAAGGCTGCAGAGTTATGGTGGAAAAGAAAGAGCCTTTTCTGGGTGTTTACATTCTCTTAAGTACCTTTATTGTTCCCACTTTATAATATGTTGTTGTATCTTTAACATTTTCCCATTTTAATAAGAAAATGTAGCATAAAGAAACAAATATCATATATATATGTGTGTGTATATATATATATGTGTGTATATATATATATTGTATATATGTGTGTTTATATATATATATGTATATACTATTTGTAAGTTTGTGTGTATGTGAATTTTTGTGTCCCCCTCTGTGGAGCTCTCTGTCTCTGTCTGTCTCTCTTTATGTGTGTGTGTGGGGGCATCGTAATAGAGTCAATTGTCCCTATAAAAACAAAAGAGGTCACCATAAAGAGTGAAAGTTCAATATTAGAAGGTGGTACATAGCTTGATGTCTATTCTGGGAATGCATTTCTCATCCTTTGCAAAAACAAGTGCTTTTTATTGCTGAGCCATCTCAGTAGTCATAGGAAGAATATTTTGAATATTATGAAATAATTGTAGTTAAACATTTCAATAGATTTAAAATATTTTATATTATAATTAAATATTTTTATTTATATTATCAGAAGTGTTTTGTTGAGACAGGGTCTAATTATATAACATTCCCTGGCCTGGGAATTGCTATGTAGTATATGAAAATCTGGAACAGAAAGATCTTTTTGCATCTACCTTCTGAGTGCTGACCTTAAAAACAAAAAGTATGAACCTGGCAAAATAGTTCCTCTTCCAGGGAACCTGTGTTGGATTCTTAGTATCCACATGGCTGCTCACAACTCTCTGTGACTCTGATTACTGTGAACCCCATTCTTTCTTCAGAAGAGGTTGTAATGCAGAGACATACCTACAGGCAACATATCCGTGCACTAAATATCATTAAAATGTAAAGAGAAATGAGAGGCACTGGGCACCTTATTGTGTTTTATATTTGTTACTTTTCACATGTGTCACTTCTTCAAGGTTGGTTAGCCTGTGGACTTTAGACATAATTGAATCCTTTGTCATCTCCTATATCTATGTCCATAGGAGAGTCTTGTGCATTGAGTATGTTTTGTGTCAATAAAAAGGTTATTTTAGAGTGTGGTTTGAACAAAATTCTTAAATATTATTCAATAATATTATGAATTAATTGAAATTAAATAATTGTAATTTCAGTAGTCATGCCATACATTTAAGTAAAAATTATCAAAAAGTCAGTCATCAATTGGGAAAGTTTAGTTTTCTATGCCCAACCTTTCTCTGAATAATGACGTGAAGACTGTAATATTTATTAAAAGTTTAGGTACACTGGCTGGACAGATTCTGACTTATTCTAAGCTAGCAATTCTGCCTTGCATACTATCCATCCTTGTTGATCATTGCCTGCCCTCCTAGCCTAGCCCTTCTTCATCTGTATCCAGATGGGGACTTCCTGGCCCCCACCTGAGAACCCCTTAGCTCTCTGAGTTAGCTCCTTTTCCTCTCCGGCCCAGCTCTTCAGCTCTTTTTTAATAAGGAGAAGGTGATACAGAACAACATTTTACAAAATAATGAGTCAGTGATGCTTTATAATAATGACAATGCCAAGGTCTAGGCTTCAATCAGATATTTGGGTACAGAAATCAGCATTTGAGTACACAGTGCACAAAGACATCCTCCAACAGTCAATATCACCAGAAGTTTCACAACAAATTTTGTAAGCATAATAAGTTGTCAAATTTAGGGTGAGGAACTGAAGTGTTTAAAAATACAAATGTTTCTTTGAGGGCTTAGATTTTATATTTGTTCTAGATGACTTCAGAGGAGATTGGTGGGCTGTGGATTGATTCACATTGTATATTAGAGGGAGATGAGAAAATACTCATTAAGTATACTCCAAAGGAGTGCAGGGTGGGCAGGAAGAAAAGATACAGAAGATGTGAATGACAGGTGCTGTGATGTCTCTATTTTGGACATGTCCTTGTTTAAGAGAGGTTTTTCATGTATAGCCTCCTAGAATGACATTCAGTTTCTATGGCGAGGAGTACAGAGCTGCAAATGTGCCCAAATGCTAGGAGGTTAGCATGAGCCACTTTTTGTGTCATTCTCAGCAAACAATTCTAAATTTTTACCATAAAATGGAGGCTAATACTGCTCAAAAAGCAGTTTACTAACTGTGGAGAGAAGCATACCTGGATGTTGCCAGGTAACTGTGGGTGGGGGTGGAGTCCAGACAGAATACCAGGAACTTGGGGCATTGCCTATATGACTGATGGCTATACATCTCTCTGGGGAGGCCTTTGGGAGACTGTAGCTGAGACATTAACCAGGGGGCTCAGGAGGTGTGTCCAAGCTCCTACTTTTCCATGAAGGTGGAAGCCATCCCGCACCAGGTCTCTGGGGTTCAAGGCCTGTGCTCAAATAGGGAAGCAGGTTGTCTGTGCACAGTTAACTGCCCAATAGCTTGTGTCAAGCTGACATACAAAACCAGCCACTACAGTAAATCTAAGATTTCTATTGTTTCCCACAGTTTGGATGTCTTATACTTAGACAACCACTGAATATAAACCAGGCTGCCTCAGACCAGTCTCAGAGGAAAGGACATTGAAATAGAATGGGGGTAGGAGCCTAAAACCAATATGTATTAGGTTCCTTCCCTCTTTCGTGGACCACAGAAAGATCACTAGGCTGGGGGTGGGGATGGGTGCTTGGTAGGATATAGATCTCTGGTCCTGGATGTTGCAGAAATCCAGGCAGGAGCAGCCTGAATGTTGAACCCTCAGGTTCTGGTAGGGATAGGGGCAATGGTAGATATTGCTTCCCTGTGATGTGACTGCACAGAGTTCTTGTGTCTTCAGAATATGGTTTTCCCATTTCAGGACCAACACTGACTTTCCAGAGTCTGAGTCAAGTCAAGGATGGAAGCAAAGAGAAAGAGGAGAAGAATGATGATGAATTCTTCATCCTAAGTGATGTTGCAGATTTATTCCAGACTAGTTCTTATTCACAAAACAACTCTGAGCTTTATCATGAGGCCTACTGGCTTCTGTAAGAATTGGCAGTGGGAGGTACAGAGGCATGAAGCATCATGGAAAGATTAAATACTAGGAAAGAAATCTCCAGAGACCTCCTGACTGCAGATACACTTCTGGGCCCTGGTATCCTGGGAGCAGTGTCTAGAGACTAATTGCTTACCCTGATCATACTGTACCTGTCCTGAGGACAGCATCCTTCTGAGTTCTAGCCCAGATGTCATATTGGCTGACAGAATCAATGAAGAAAAGGAAACCAAAGAGCTATGTCTCACAATAAAGGGTCCAGCTCTGGGTCCTGTTCTGGATTTTCCATAGACTCATTGTTATGTCATGGTCCTTTCCTGGCCAGATCAGGACACTTGCACTATGAATTGGATTCCTGATGATCTTATGTCATAGGTTTTTGAGGGAGGCAATGAAGAAAGTACAGATGTTCGCTGTTGTTAAAATGGCTAGGCAAACAATTTCCCCACATGACATGGAGGAGAAACAGAAGGAACAGTGGAGGATAATGTGTGACTGACAGATCTCTGACGATTCCCAGTCCAGTCATCTGCATGATATCCCTATACTACAACAGGCTCATATTTACTCCTCAGTAAGTGGTTGAGATTCTGCCAGGTGAACCAAATTATTCCAGAATCTGGAATCGAGAGAAATAAAGCAGGCAAAAAAAAAAATCACTACCCTGGGATTGGAGGAAGACTTACCTTTAAAAAGAGCCGTGGACCTGAATTTATTTCCATGCATCATCGAATGGCCTCTCACAGTCTCCTGTTATTCCAGCTGGATGGGATTAGATACTCTTTTCCAGATTGCAAAGGCATTGCCTATCCATTGACATGTACTACACACACACACACACACACACACACACACACACACACACACAAACAAATAAACACACACACATAAGTAAAACAAATAAATAAATCATAAAATGTTGAATTTATTATATAATAAATAAATCACTCAACCTGCCTCAATTGTTATGTTCTCAAATGAAAGGCACACACATAGCCTTTATATTTTAATATACTTTAATCAGCATAATAGATCTGCCACTGTCTAAATTCCCTGTGGTTAACTGACCTCCCATTCATAATCCTGGTTTATTACTTATTAAATTTTGCATTTTATCTTGGCTTCTCTTGAATCCATATGGCAGCCCTCTGGGCTGCACTCTCCTGGCTCCTTCATGTGGCAACCATGCCTCTATGTCCTTCCCCGTTCTCCAGCATTGTGTCTCCCCTCCCTCCACTCTCTACAGGCATGGTAAATCTTCCTCTCCTCTTTCAAGAGCCTAGGAGCATAAAGTATAGATGAAAGAAATCAGATAACAACAATTGTTGAATTAAATAGGGAAGGACAACTGCAGCGAGGGTAGCCCAATCTTATGCGTGTGCTAGAGAAGATTAGGTCAAAGGTCAAGGCATACCATCCAGGAAGACTCTGTAACACAGTTCCAGTAGGAACTGAGGGATACTGGGAGAATCTGGGGGCCAAGTCCACTTTGATATGTTAACTAGACATCACTTGTCCCAGGTTTGAGAGAATTTGAAACCTAATGTCCCATCCTTTTGTTGATAATAATTAAATGATAAGGGGGCACACAACCCTGTAGGAGAGCCATTGTGTCTGGCATGAATTCTTCAGTGACGGCACTTAGGCATTGAAGCATTAGCCTTTTGTAAATATAGAACACATATTGGTAGTTTTACAAATTCTGTAGAAGCCTAGAGTTGAATAGTTTGCAAAGACTTAAGTTAGGCGTGGTCTCTAAGTCAGCTTTTGTTAATCTAAGAACGCCTTTATAATCTTAAAATTTTATCATCATACAAAAATCTATGTCAATTCAAATTATTTTGGAGGCATGTAGTTTGTTTCCAATTCTAAAAAGGGACACAATGAAAAACAGAGAGCTCATTAACACTGAGAAGACCTATAATTGTTGTTTTATCCCACCTAGTCATCTTAAAATGGTGATGACACATGGCATATACCCTTTAACCTTAGTCAAGAGAACTGTCATTCAAATGACTGCTTTCATCTCAATGAAAGGCAAATTACATGGTTGCTGTTTGACACATATTTTCCTAGATTTAGATTGTAAACATGTGTTGATTCCAAGTTACATATACACTATATTCTAAACCATAGTTGAATCACTTATAGAACATGCTGTCGCAAAATAAAGTTACTTTTGTACAGCTTCTATAAGCATCTTGTTATAAGTTTTAAGCCTAATTTTGATACAGATTTTATAGATCTTTAAACCCTACCCAATAAAATTAAACATACTGAGATGGCATTTATAGCATAGTCTTAAAAGATATTTTGTAAGCAGAAAGCAGAGAAATCATAGAAAAAAAGATTTTTAAGAATAGGAAGTAGAACCTTAGAGATAAAAGACTTTTTGGACGTGCAGAGAAGAGAAAGTTTAGATATTTGGGGGTCATTTCATTGTATGCTAGCAGTTGTTACAATTTGTGAGAATTTGGAAATCAAGTGTGCCAATTTTTGTACTGAAGCTAAACTGTAATGATGAAGTCTGAGTACAAGGAGTAAGAGAATTGTAGAGAGATTTCAATTCAGGACATGACTGCTCTGGCAAGAGATCACATCAAAAGATTGTGTGATCCAGCTGGAATACAGACATGCCTTTAATCCCAAGGGACAGAGGCAAGCAGATCTCTGAACTCAAAGCCATCCTACTATAGAGCAAGTGTCAGGTAAAGAAAAGCTTAAAACTTGAGCCAGAACTGTTGAGTTAAACCTGCTCATCAAGAGTTCATAAAGACCTAGAAAGGGTGAGGTCACTCATCAGCAAGTCTCAGAGGCTGCAAACATCTAGGCCTAGAAAAGCTTGTATGGAGACTATAAGCTACCAAGACTAGACCTAGGTTAGCAGACTGAGGCTATGAGCCTCTGAGATGACAATTCATCTAGAACAATAACATTACATGCACAGAGATTAAGTGCTAGAAAATAAAACATGGTGTAAAGTTCTAGAAATTCTAAATTTTTGAGCAAGGGCCTAGTTGGCCAAGAAAGGTAGGCTTGTGCTTTAAGAAGCTACAGGAGGCAGTAAGGAGAGAGCAGCTGAAGTTAATTTAGAACAGAGAATTGGGTGAGAGAATACAGGAGAGTGAAGTTAAGCCTGAGGAATGGATTATGTGGAGGAGGCTGCATCCTCCATATTGAAGTCTTTAAAAAATGGGAGCAGAGGCTCCAAGATCTGGTCATTTCCAGGAAAAAGTGTTTGCTGGGAAAATATCCTGTTTCCTCTGCAAAGGGAATAGAGGTGCAAAATTGCAGGGACAAGAACTTCATTATGGAGCATTCCCAGACAGACTCTGAAACCAATCATCTAGAAAAATAGTCCAAAGCACAGAGGAGTAACATTTCTTGTCCTTGTGATTGGAGTCTTTTGGGGTGAGAGGAAACTTCCTGACATGCTAGTATGGCTTTCTTAGTACAAGAAGACATGTCAGGGAGCTCTGGATTGATACTTAGCCACTAAAAGGGAACAACATGCTTAGAGCAGGTAGAAGAGAAAAGAGCTGAAAAGTAGATTGGGAGCGGCTTTAGTAAGAGTGGGTGGGTGGAGAGTACCCTCACAGAAACAGAGGGAGGGGTGGGGTAGGGAGTTTCTAGACGAGAAACCAGGAAAGGGAACAATTGAAATGTCAAAAAATAAAATAGCCAATAAAAAAATTAAAAAGAAGAAGAAAGTAGCTCCTGTGGGGGTTGTTCCTGTGGCACATCAGGGTCCAGAAAACAGAGAGAGGACATTTACTGAGTAGGTGAGAAGAGATGGATGATTAGATCAGGTGGAAGGAAACGGCAACTGAAAAAGCAGACTCTAGAATCAAATGTGTTGCATAGCAAAAGCCAGCAGAGACAAATGATCTCTCCATATGTACCATAGGAGAATCAGATCTGCAGTTTTGTCAGAGCAGCTGTGTTTCTTGGGAGGGAACCCATTTACTACACTACCATGGATTCAGCACCAGAAGAAAGAAAGAAAGAAATTATAACGAAAGGACATGAATGTTCCTAGGCTTTGTGGAAGAGAAAGTTTATTATAGATAAAAGACAGAAGCAGAACACGTGGAGGAGTCCAGAGTGGACATGACCAGAGTGCACAGTGTGAGGAGAGGGGAGATCATCTGCCAACCATGAGGAAGATACTGGTCCAAAAGAGTAGGGGAAAAGCAAACAAACTAACAAAAACCAGGTAATTATAATGGTGGGAAGGCCAGCCTGGGAAAGGCAAGCTGCGAGGAGGGATGACCAACAAAATAACTGGGATGGAGAATTATATTGTATAAAGCTGTATATACCAGCCAGGAGGATCCTGTAACTGGTAGGGACTAAGGAATTCTGGGAGAAGCTAGAGGCCAGGTCTGTTTAATATGTCAAATAGACACTTCAGCTATGTGTCCCTGGTTTGAGACCCAACAGACTTTCTCAGTCTGTAATCATATATACTCTAGGACCAGCTTTATAGATATTGCCTCATGCACAGGCAGTTGGGCCCTCCACATCAATCCTTAATAAAGAAAGTACCTTACACACTAGCCCAGGGAAAATCTGGCATTTTGTCATCTAATGTTCATCTACCTAGATAAAACTAATATGTCAAATTGAGCAAAGTAAAACAAAAGCCAATACATGATCTGAATGAGGAATGTCCCCTAGAGGCTCAGCTCTTGCTCTCTTGATCCCCAGCTGATGGTGCTTCAGGAGAAGTTATGATCAGTATCTTAGCCGGAGGAATTCTTCATGCCCTGTAAATCTTCTGCTCACAGATCAACTTCACATCAAAGTCATGCTTAGCCCCATACTGAACTATCACATGACTTGTCTCTCACACATATATCTCTTTCTTCTAACACATATATCTTCCTATATGAACACTGTACAATGTGATTCTGCAAAGATGTCTGGTCAACTTGTGTTCTAGACAACAAATGCAACTCAAGTTTGGTTGCTCATCGAGCCTGTTTACACTTCTATGCTAGTTTCTACCTGTAAACATTTCCTGATTTTATAAAATAGTTTTCAACAAATGCAAGTTAGATCTGGTGATCACTGTAGATCCCAGTTCTACCATGGTAGAACAGGGAGAGTTAACTTGACTTAGGATAAAAATGAAGATTCCCAGGAGGCATACTCTAGCCAGTCTGAGTTTGGGCTCCTCTGTGCAGAGACCTTTTCCCTCTTCAACTTGAGACTCATACAGATGATTCTGGATCAAAGACACAGATCAGCAGTAGGTGGATGTTGGGTTCAGGGGTCCTAATTTTGCTTTATAAACAGAGTCTCAGTCAGTACTGGTTTCTCTTCACTTTATAGCCTTGATATGGTTTAGACTGATGAACTTCTCTAAGAATTACCAATAAAAGTGATAAAGAAAGAGAATTATTAATTGGGTAATGGGAAGATCAACTTCTGTATACCATGAATCCCTATAGCCTCTCTCCTTGCTCTAACTCAGATCTTTGTAGCATAGTCAATGAATACATTCTCAGCCCCCTCTAATAAACAACAGGAATCAATGTATAGCCCGTCAATCTAGTCAGTGGCAGCAAGGAGTAAATCTAAGCTCTCAGAGAAACATTTGTATTTTTGGACACATGGATTCCTCACCCTAAATTTAACAACTGCTTATGTTTACAAAATTTTATGTGAAATTTATGGTGAAATTGATGTTTGCAGGATGTTTTTGTGCTTAGTCATGAAAGGGATGAATATCTAGGCAGATGAGGATAAGAATGGATTTCCAAGCACAAAAATCTTGTGGGGTTCTGAGTTGAGTAACAGGAAGTCCCCATCCTGACACAGATGAAGCAGTAGGTCAAGGCTAGGCTCCTGTCTGTAAGCACACTATAGCATCAGTAATAATTTCAGGACTTGGAGCCTCCCTTGAGATGGGCCAGTCACTGGAGCTCCTTTCCTTCAGTCTCTTCTCCACTTTTGTCCCTTTAGATCTTTTAAACAGGAACAATTCTGGGTCAAAGTTTTTGACTGTGGGATGGCAACCCCATCCCTCCACTTGATGCCTGACTTTCTACTGGAGGTGGACTCTGAATTTCCTCTCTCCTCTGTTGGGCATTTCATCTAAGTCTCTCACCTCCCAGGTATCTGGTCCATTCTAGAGGGTCTTCTCACCTCCACCTCCAAAGGTTGTATATTTCCATTTATTCTGCTGCCTCTCAAGGCTTCACTCCTGTTCTGCCCACCCAATACAAAAAGCAGATGCAAAGAGACCTTTGTGCTCCAGATCAGCATTATTTACATAGCAACACACCCAGGCCAGGAAACCTTAAATAATTAGACCTTGTATCCAAAAAAAAAAAAAAAAAAAAAAGCAAAAACTTTGATGATATTAATAAAAATATTTAATTATAATATAAAATACTTTAAATGTATTAATATATTAATGGCTCCAATATGCAGGGCTCAGGGTGACTGGGGAGTATCACCAGGAATTTGCTTTTCTGCTTTAAATCAACTGGACTCTCCTTGTTCTCCCACTGGAGAGCTGGGATCTTCAATAATTACCAGATCTGTCATTTGTTGAGGGCTATTTTGTAAAAATAGGCAAAAGTACTGTGTCAAACAATCAGAGAACTACAGACAGGCTCAGTCTGGAAACCAACATTTAGTAGGATTAGCTGCATGGAACAATGAGAGAAGAAGCTCTTTGCAGAGTTGTAAGGTTCAGTGTTCATGTGGGGAAAGGCAAGTGGTAGGTGAAGATCACCCAGAGTAGGGGTGAGGGACAGGGCAGGTAACTGGTTTACTAGAGAGCTGAGCATAGCCTCAGTGTGAAGGTAAGCTGTGAGCTCTAAGACAGGATTCATGGGACATGAAGGATTCCTCCAGCAAGGCTGCAGATCAGGAAGTTTCATAACATTTCCCAAGAGCAACATCAATAGGAGACCAAGGGAGCAAAAAGTTGAGCCTAGGGGAGCATTTCTTCTTCAGATAATGTTCTGGTTGCTGCTTTGTTCTGTGAATTTTACACAAACTTCTTTATATAGGGAAGGGAACCACAATGTAGAAAATATGTGCCAGCAGATGGCTTCTAGGCAAATCTGTAAAGTGTTTTCTTGATTTTTTTTAATTGATAAGAGAGGGCCCAACTACTGCTGGGCAGGTGTTCCTGGGTAATATAGGAAAACAGGCTGAACGAGCCAGTAAGTAGTGTTCTTCTATGGAGTGCTCCTGCCTCCATGTTTCTACCTTGTATTCCCAGGCTAATAACTTCCTCACTGATGAAATGTGACCTGAGATTTTCAGATTAATTAAATGCTTTCTTCCACAAGTTGACTTTGGTCATGTTGTATTATCACAGCAACAGCAAAGATTAGTACAAACCACCGGTGGGGATGAATGACAACTTCACAACTACCCCAAACTTGTTTCTGAGAACAGGCATTGGATTATATTTTTGTCTTTTACTTTTGTGTATCTGTGTGTGTGTGTGTGTGTGTGTGTGTGTGTGTGTGTGTGTAATAACAGCAAGCTGTGAGTGTCCCTATGATAATGCATGGAAATGAACACAAGTCCACTGCCAGAAGAGAAAACACCTTTAAAAGTATGCCTGCCTTTCAATTAGAGGGTATTGATTTTTCCCTGCCCCCCCCTTTTTTTTCTGGATCTCGGGGCATAGAACAAGTTGACTCACCTGGAAGGTTCTCTTTTACTTACTGAGGAGTAAATCTGAGAGCAGACCTCCTAGACATGGAGTCTGGATAAGGAAAGGCAGGTTGCTTTTGGACTTTTTGGAGGTCTTTACTATCAGATGTGTATTACGGCATCCTGTCTAGGCCAGTTCTGGAGCCCTTCTCCCCCAAATCTCAAAGGGCCCTCCACATCTCTGGGACACAGCACCAAGCCTCTGGAAAAAGATGAAACAGGAGCCACATCTCACCTCACATCCCTTGCATTCAGCAGGGAGGGAGCAACTGAGGTAGGAAATCTTTCTCATTGTGCAGGACCATTGCTTTCCATTTACCACCATGCCATGCCACGGCTATAGACCCAAAAAAGCATCCCTGAGGCTCAGACACAAACTACGGCACCAAATCAAGATCAGAACTAATAAAGATGGCCATTTGAACACAGATGTGGGAAGAGGAGCCTGCATCTGCATAGAACCCAAGATAAGTATAAAGGAAAGGAAACCTGTGTTAAGCTTATAGATCAAATGGTGACCATAACATAGGTGATTAATGTTTTTAGAAGTTCTCCATAAATGGGGAGAGTATTGTGCTAAATGTCTGGGTCTTGAGAGTTTGTGAATGGTCAGGCTGTTTTCATAATGATAAACAGAAGAGATTCTTGTGCTAGAAATCAGAGATCTGTCTGTAGTACCTTATCTTTCTCAGCTCCAGATACTTCCACACTTGGCCACCTAGAAACAAGGTGTGCATGGCTGCTGACAGAGCAGCCAACTCGATCCTAAATTTCTTCAAGTCTCTCTCATCTCTGATCACAAGAAGGCCAAGGTTTCATGCAGGTGGCCTGAGCTGACCAGGAAAGAACTATGACTTAACGGTGAGCCAATGAAACCGCAGCTTCAGGAACCAGAGCTGTACAATTCAAGTAAGTGTCAGGGGCCTTTTCTTTCCTTCCTTGATTCTATCAGTCAGTTTAGCATCTTGGCTAGGACTCAGAAGGATGTTGTCAATAGGCAGGGATGGGCATCAGGGTAAGCAACTTGTCCCCAGACACTGCTCCCAGGATACCAGGGCCCAGAGATGAATCTGCAGTAGGGAAGCAGAACTCTGGAGACTACTCTCCTAGCAATTAACCTTTCCATAGCACTTCATGTCTCTGTACCTCCCACTGGGAATTCTTAGAGAAGCCACTCAGCCTCATCTTACTGTAGTTCAGAATTGTATTGCGAATAACAACCATTCTAGACTGAATCAGTACCAACATTTAAGAACAAAAATTCATCACCCCCAGCCCTCCTCTCTCTGGCAGCATCACCTCTGGGCTGGACTAAGACCCTCACAAGTAAGTATATCTCTTGATCTCTTGCACTTCTCTCCCTTTAAAGAATATATTTTTCATTTTTATTATGTATATGACTGTTTTCCTGCTTGCCTGTCCATGTACCATGTTTGTTCCAGGTGTCTGTGGAGATCAGAAAAGGGTTTCAGATGCCCCATGAGTGGAGTTGAATGGTTATGTGTAAATGTGCAGGTGCTAGAAATTGAAGTCAGGTCTCCTAGAGGAGCAGTTATTGTTCTTTATCACTGAACCACCACTCCTGTCCCAAATTCTTCCTGTTAGACTGTTGCAATATTTTTTAACTTTCTCTCTTAAACAGGGCTCTGGTAACTCCTGCTCCCAGGGTGGAAATCACTAATTCCCATTTATAAATGAGGATTTTTTTTTGTTCTGGTTTGTAAACTTTCCTCCTCTACCTTGATAATATTCACAGAGATGTCTGTGCATTAATCCCCACTTCAGCATAGTCTATTCCCTTGCACATTGCTGTGGACTATCCCTGTGTGTCATGTTGTATTCCATTCTCAGGAAGTGGACATCCTGCCTAGTCTCTTTTTGTTTCCTGTATCTACAGGGACCCAGACCTGTCTTCAGTACTGAGACTCTGTCTGGAGTCATTCTCCACAAGCTGTCCCTTGTTTCTGACAGAAAGAGGGGTATGTCTTTAATTTCTTTACAAAGCCTGTGGAACCATAACCATCAGCATCTTCATGGTGGTAATATCATCAGAAGTTTTAGGATCAAAGTGTGTTTTTAAAGAGATGTAATAAGCTAGGATATATAGTAAAATTTTATTAAAATCCAGGCCCAGGGCTCTACCCTCCCTTGTTCTCCCTTGTTCATTGATTTCCCATTAGAATGACATACTCTGTCTTTATATTTTTAATAAGCCTTTAGCAGCACAAGAACTGGTCAGCTGCCTACTTTCCATGCTGTTAGAATCTACTTGTCTATTGATTATTGATTATTGTATTGATAACCCAAATTATTACTTACTACTTACTGTCTTTCATTGGGGCTTTTCTTAACTCCAATTGGTCAATGCACATGGCCAAGTTTTCATTGCTCTTAAATCATGAAGGTTCTAATTTTTCCTCTCCTGCACATTCTTCTTCTCCCTCATGGTCCTAAGCTCAGGGAAACCTGAACCCCATCTATGTGTCTATCTGCTGAGCTATTGGTTGTTGGCATCTATATTTATCAATCATAATTTATTGGGGCAGAGTCATTCAATGTCTTATTTAAGGACCCGCTCCACTTTGGAGCAACCAGACTGGAGACCCCAAATGAGCATTAAAATATGAGCAGAACAAGGCCAACCCACTACATGGATTTGCCAAAACAAAAAGACAATTAAAGAGAAGAGCACAGTGAGAAGCAGAAAGCAGACTTTATTGAATGATGGCATATTTGGCAGAGGGGGATACAGGTACATAAACCTCCGCTGCGGCTACAGGTTCACCTCTTTTTTATTCTGACATGGGTTTTCAGGTTGAAATTTTGGAAAGTAGAAGTCCCACACACCTTAACTCCCCACCCCTTTTTAGTATTTCAATTTTTTTATTTTACTGTATTTTACTGAAGTGGAGATTTCTAGCCACCACTCATCTCTTCTGATAGCAGTTACACAATTTCCCCTAGTTTATTCCCTGGAGATTCTTTCAGACTGTGCCTCTGTGCCCTCACACATCATGGGTCTCTGATTTTTTTGAACTTGTGATTTTCTTTCTTTCTTCCGTTTTTGACTTTTTTATTAGATATTTTCTCTATTTACATTTCAAATGTTATCCCCTTTCCTGGTTTCTCCTCCAAACCCCCCCCTACTCCATCTCCCTCCCCCTACTCAGCAACCTACCCACTCCTGCTTCCTAGCCCTGGCATTCCCCTTTACTGGGTCATAGAACCTTCACAGGACAAAGAGCCTCTCCTCCCATTGATGAACGACTAGGGAATCCTATGCTACATAGGCAGCTAGAGCCATGAGTCCCATCATGTGTTTTCTTTGGTTGGTAGATTATTCCCAGGGAGCTGTGAGGGTACTGATTAGTTCATATTGGTTTTCTTACCCTTACATTTCACATTCTACTATTACAAGTCTGTGCTATGACTCACAAGCCTTTTGAGAAATTTTAAATTATGTCTACTTATCCACATCTATAAGAGATGGCAGGTATTTAGCAAGTGACATATACAGATAGAAAGAGTATAATCTCTGTGTGCACTTTTGTTGTGGTTACTGATGTACTGAAACAGGATTTCATGTAAAATAGGATGTAGTTGTTCTCACAGTATTTATGCCTTTTTCTTCAGAAGTACTGGATTAGAGGAATAAAATTACTATGTGCTGTTTCAATATGTGAATTATTAAATACATTGCTAGAGAGCATTTTTAGTCAGAAAGGTACTAAACAGCTCTTTTCAGCAGTATTAGCCTTCATCTTATGGAGTCCATTCTGATTTGAAAGAATCAAGTAGTTACAATATCTTCAATAAAGAAAGCGTCTCAATCTCTCAGTTCATAGAATGGTAAATATGGATTAAAAATAACCATATATGCAAATTTACATTGAGGTCCATTCATTTTGTAAGTGTGTAGAGATCCTGACATGAAAATGATTGGGAGCTGCTGGCTTATTCTCCCTCAAGCTGGACTCAGAAGGATGTTGTCAACAGAATAAGACAAGGATTAGGGTAATCAACTTTTCCCCAGACACTTCTTCCAGGACACCAGTCCCCAGAGGTCCTTCTGAGGAGACAAAATGGATTGTAGGGATACAGGTCCCAGGAGTCCATCTTTCCTACCCACCTGTTCCTGTCACTCCCATAAAGAATACTAGGAAAGGCAAGCAGGCTCCCTGATTTCAGGTTTACGGGATGAAATGGGAACTTTCCAGAAAAAAAAAAAAACCCTATGCTCCATGTCCTCCACTTGTTATAAGAGATGGCCCCGACACAGAACCAGACTAAAGACTGAGTGTCACATCTGAAGTGAATTGGTTTGAGAAGCTGGACTATTTAACAAGGCTTGCCTCCATTGTCACATTACCAGATTCTCCTATTGGTCATCCCTGGACAGTTTTTTTTCCACCCCTCATTCAAGCACTGAGCCCTACCCCTCTCAAAACCAGTGTACCTGCCTGGAATCCCAAGAGCAGGGCTTGAGTCTCACTATCTGCACTGCTTCCACTTCATATTCCATAAGTAGTTTACACACCAGGATGTCATCATATTCATTGTTTCATCTTCTCCCTATCACTACCTTGGGTCACAGTTATTGGACAGAGGGGCAGTAAGGTCATGAGAAATCCTCTGCTCCTTATCCCAGGGAAGTTTCCATAACTGTGATCCATGGTAGGGATGTAGAAAAGATGGAGCAGTGGAGAAGGACATGACTGACTGTCCTCCTGGTGTTCCCAGGAGCACCTTCCTTTTTGATCTGCCCCTGGATGTACATCACCCTCATCATCAGCAAAAGTAATCTGCCTATTATTTTATAATATTTCACATATGCCCCAGGCTGAGCAAACACTTCTACTTGGATATGACGTTCTCCAAAAGGACAGAACACATACAATGCTTGTGCTTGAAATCCTACTTAGAGAAACAATGGACCCTGACCACATTTTGCCTTTATTGTCCTTCTTTATCATAAAATGTCCACAGCATCCATATGCAGAGCTCTAAGAACCTGTCAGAAACACTTGCCATGATGGAGATGGTAGCCCAAGGGGTAATTTTGTTTTTTAATCTCTGTATCTAAGTCCTGACTCTGCTGTAGTACTCTATGGGGCTCCCACTTTCTCAGAAAATGGGCTTTGTGCTCACAGCCAGTATTTCCACTTCTCATGGTGAGAAGCTCTGAGAACAACTGGTGATTCACATGGCATGTATAGCCCTGATCTTCCCCGGAAGGCACCACCACATCTGTCCACTGCTGGAAGGTTGCATCCCCTGCAGCTCTGGTCAGCATCACTTTCATGTCCTGAGTATGTTTGTTCTCATCCCTCTTCCAGTCCAGGGTAAATCAGGAAGCAGAAGTTCAGGGACCAGCACCTCAGGGTGATTTTTCTTTTTTCTTTCTCTTTGTTCATATTTTTTTAATTGGATATTTTATGTATTTACGTTTCAAATTTTATCTCCTTTCCTGGTTCCCCTCCTGAACCCCTCTATCCCATTCCAACCTGCCCCTGCTTCTATGCAGGTGCTCCCCCTTCCACCCACACACACCCACCTCACTGTCCTGGCACTCCTCTATACTGGGAAATTGAACCTTCACAGGACCAAGGGTCTCTCCTTGTATTTATGTTAGACAATGCCATCCTCTGCTACATATGTGGCTGGAGTTTTGGGTCCCTCCATGTGTACTCTTTGGTTGGTAGTTTAGTCCCTGGGAGCTCTGCAGGGAGAGGGGGTATGGTTTTTTGATATTGTACAAGTTACTGCATCATAAGAGATTGAAGGAGGTTCTGAAGAAAAAATGGGGAAAATTAAGGCATTTAGAATTTATCCTAGAATTCCAGTAGTTACAAAGCACCCATTCATAGAAAGAAGAGGAAAGCTAGGCTGTAGGAACATTTCAGACTCCACTCAGCATCTCAGAGTTAACATCCAGACAATCTATACTGGGAAATTTACATAATTAGCATGAGTCAGCACACAACAGAGCCTCTGCATCTAGCTCTTAAAAACAGATTTTTGATTCTGTGCGGGGATTGAGGACACTCATCAACCCAGGAGTCAGACTTCCAATGTCTTTATGTATGCACAGTGAACATGCCTGAGAGAGGCCATGCTAACCAATGCAGATGGAAAGGAACTTCTACTTAAGTGACAAATTAAACTGAGCTGAGAGAAATGTGATCTCTTGGGAGAGCTCCTCTCTCATGTTGAGTCATACCCATGAGTATGCTTTCCCTTTTATGCCACTCAATAACTATTCGAGCTAATCACTTCTGAGGAGGAAGCCTCGGGATACAAGAACATAAATCAGATCATATGGGAGAGTTTCCTTCCCTACCTTCACCTTGAGGGAGGACCATAGAATCAGGTCTGGAAAACTAGCTGAGAGCAGACATCTGATCAATAAGTTGCAAGCAAAGAGACACAAATGTGTGCCTCTAGGCTTAATAAGGGCTTTTGGAACTCCCATGCTCACTCACTCTGACACACCTTATCTAATAAGGCCATATCTCCAAATCGTTCACAGAGTCCCATAAATTGGTGGTCAAACATTCAAAAGTATAAGCCTATAGGCTGCCTTCTTACTCAAAGTACCACAGATAGCACTGCTGGGCAACCAACAGGCAGCCATGCATCTTGGAGACTGTGAAAACACCTATGCTAGATACAATAGTCACTCTCAGTCTTCGCTCTGGTATTAGAGGGGGAGCAGGTCCACAGATTCCCTCTCAAACTGTTCAGAGCCCTGTCGTTTTGTCGTCTTTGTCTTTGTCTTTGTCTTTCTTTGTCTTTATCTTGTCTTTGTCTCCTGCTCCCATTACTCTGGTCTCTCCTTCATCCACCTGGATCTCGGCTCTTTTGAGTTAAGTGTAAACCCCTGAACTGCACATGACCTAAGACAACAAAACAAGGTTCTCAGAGGTCCAGGCTGCTCATAAAGGTGTATAAATACATAATGGAATGTGAACTAGAAGCAGTGCAGACACTGAGACCACAGCACTCCTCCTGGGACCTCAGGCAGTTTCACTAGCTTGAAAAGGGATAGGGCTCAGGGCTTGAATAAGGGGTGGAGAAGAAACCTGGACAGGGCTGACCATCAGGGAAAGCCCAGGAAAGTTTGGTAGGTGACATTGGAGCTGTATTAGGTGGTCCAACCTCTCAGACCTTCAGATGTGACACTCGCAAGGTTCAGTGTGGTTGAGGCACAGGACAATGTCCCATAGCCAGTGGAGGCCATGGAGCATAGTGGCGCTCAACTTCAGTGATGCAGGTAGATCGACTCGGTAAAGTTTCCATTTCATTTCAGAAGCCTGATATCAGGGACTGCTGCTTGCCTTTCATAGAAGTCTCTAGGGGAGAGGACAGGTGGGTAGGTAATGAAAAGATGAACTCCTCAGAGCTTTATCTTGGGACAAGTTGCATACCCTAATCTCTGTGGTGGTCCTGTTGACAACATCCTTCTCCATCCATCATGGGAAAGATTAAGTCAGCAATGCTTAAACATTTTGATATCAGGATCTCTACACATGTGAAAATGAATGGACCTCAATATAATTTTGCATATATGGATATTTACCAATCCATATTTACCCTGCTATGAACCAAGTGTTTTGAGGCATTTGCTATATTGAAACTATTATAACTACTTGGATGCAAGAATGATATTTTAAGAGAGAGGTAATCATTTTAAATAATAATTATGGTGGAAAATTATCTTTATTGGATGTTTACATTTTTCTAAGTACCTTTATGTTTCCCACTAAATAATGTATGATTGTATCTTTAAACTTTTTCCCTATTTGAATTTAAGGAAATTCAGCTTAAAAGAAACATATAATATATACATATGTATGTATATATTATATATAATACATATTATATATATATATATAATTTGTAACTTTGTGTGTGAACTCTCTGTGTCTCTGTGTATATTCTTGTGAATGTGAGTGGAGGTGGGTATTAGAGTCAGTTGTATGTAAAAGCCAAAGAGGTCACCATCAATAGTGGTGGAAATGGAATTATAGAAGCTTTGTGTATGGTCTAATGTCTATGCTGGAAATGCAGTTCTCATCCTTTTCAAGAACAGCAGGTGATTTTCATTGCTGAGCCATCTCAGCAGCCATAGTAAGAATATTTTAAAGTATTAAATAATTGTAAGTAAACATTTATTTTAATACATTTAAAATATTTTATGTTATAATTAAATATTTTATTAATATCATCAGAAAGTGGTTGGGTTTTTTGTGTGTTTTGTTTTGTTTTGTTTGTTTTTGAATAGAGAGTCTAATTATATAAAGCTCCCTGGCCTGAGACTTGTTATATAGATCATGTTGTTCTAGAACACAAAGATCCCTTTGCATTTGCCTTCTCAGTGCTGAGCTTAAAAGCAAACATATAAGACCAGTGAGATAGTTCACCAGGTAAGAGCACTGACTCCTCTTCCAGAGAACCTGTGTCAGATTTCTAGTATTCACATGACTGCTTACAAGTCTCTGTGACTCCTGTTCCTGAGAGCCCTACTCTCTATTCTGGTGATGCAGAGACATACAAACAGGCAAAATACCCATGCACTGAATGTCATTAAAACTTAACTATAAGTGGCAGATCCACCACACTGGGCCCGTGGTAGCGTTTTACATTTGGCACTTTACTAAATTTGCAAGTGAGGCACTTCTTCAAGGTTGCTTACCCTATGGACTTGAGACATCATTAAATCCTTTTTCAGCTGTTCCATCTGTGTCCATAAGACTGTCTTGTACATTGAGTATGTGTTGTGTCCAAAAAGGTTATTTTTAAAGGAGAGCATGGTTTGATCGAGTCCTTAGATATTTCTGCACTCATATATTAAAAAAGCATCAAAAAGTCAGTTGTCATTTGTAAAAGTGCACTTTTCTATGCCTGCTCTTGCTCTGAATAATGATATGAAGATTGTTAGGTTTATTTAAATTTTAGGTATAATAGCTAGGCAGATTCAGAGCTATTCTAACCCAGCAATGCTGGCCTAATATACTCCCCAGCCATGCAGCCTGTTTCTTGCCATCCTAGCCAAGCCCTGGCCTCTTTATTCACCGGTGTCAGATGCAAACTTCCTAGTCCCTACCTGAGAATCATAATTGCTCTCTGAGCCAAGGAGTCCTGACTTTTCCCTTCCTGCCCAAATATTTAGCTCAGTTTTTACTAAGCAGAAGGTGATGGAGAACAACATTTTACAAAATACTGAATCAGGTGATACTTCATATTAATGACAATACCAAAGTCCAAACTATAACCTGGTATCTGCGTACAAGAATCAACATTTGAATAGACAGTACACAAAGCATCCTTTAACAGTCATTATCACCACAAATTTCACATAAAATTTTCTAAACATAAGAAAGTATTAAATTTAGGGTGAAAAATACAATTGACCCTATCAGGACTAAGATTTTATATTTTCTGTAGCTGACTAGATAGCATATTATTTGGCTATGGATTGATCCACATTGCATATGAAAGTGGGTGAGAATACATCCGTTACGTACATTAAAAAAGGAGTGCAGGGTGGGCATAAAGACATGATCCTCAAAATGTGAATGGCAGTTGATACAGGGTCCCTATTTTGGACAAGTCCATGTTTAAGAGAGTTTCTTTGTGTTCAGTTTCCAGGAATGTCATTCAGTCCATGTGAACAGGAGTACAGTGCTGCTGTTGTGCCCGAATGTATGGAGGGTAGTGAGAACCACATTCCATGGCATACCCAGGTAAGCAATTCTAAATTTTTGCCATTGATTCTTTAAATGGGAATGGATTCCATAAAATGGAAACAAATTCTGTTCAAAAAGCTGAAAAAGCTGTTTGTTCTAAAGAAAAGAAGAGGAAGAAGCTATCAGTGTACTGAGATGATTCACATATTGTGACAGCACATGTGTCACTGTGGGAGTGGACAATGGAACCTTCCTCCTAGCTGTCTGAGGATTCCAGTCTCCCCTGCTTGCTTTCAAATCCAGATGTAGAATTCTCAACTCATCCAGCACCATTCCTACCTGGATGCTACCATAATTCCTACCATGATTATAGCAGACTGAATCTCTGAACATGTAAGCCAGCCTCAAGGAAATGTTGTTCATTGTAAGAGCTGCCTTGGTCATGGTTTCTCTTCACAGTAATGGAAGCTCTAAGTAGGCTCTGAGGTCAACTGTAGCTCATATTTCATGTTTTTGCCAGAAGCTTGGTGCTGTGTCGCAGGTGTTGAGGGAGCTCTGGGACTTGCTGGGGGAGAATCTCCAGGAATGGGCTGGATAGGATGTCTCAGTACACACATGAGTGAGATCTCCATCAAATCCATGAGCAATTTGCATTTCTTAATCCAGGTTTTGGAGGTCTGTTCGTCAGATAAATCCTCAGTAGGTGGTTGAAAATCTGCCAGGTGAATCAAATTTTTCCAGACCCTGGAACCCAGCAAAGAAATGCAGGCAAAAACTACTACCCAAGGATTGGAAGGAAGGATTAGCTTTTCAAAGAGCAGTGGACCTGAGTTCATTCCTATGCATCATCAAAGGGTCACTTACAACTATTATTTCAGCTCCATGAGATTAGATGCCCTCGTCCAGATTGCAAGAGCATCTCATATCTATTGGCATGTACTACATACACACAAACATACACAGAAGCACAAATTAAAATTAACCATAAAACCAGTGTCCTTCACAAAAACAAGTTTTGTGTAGTTGTGAAGTTGATCATAAACATGCAAAAATCCTGTTGACAAAGTATCTTCTGTGCTCGTATTACAGACATGATATAACACCCAGGGCTGTCAGAAACCAGGCTTTACCTCTCACAACTTTGATAGAATAGGACAGAGATCTGGAGTGTGACAATGACAGAAATACTTCCTAACATTGAGGCTGAAAGTTGACAGCGGAAGACAATGATGCCTGACTCATACACAAAACTGAGAAGAATTATAATTGCTGCGGAAAAATGAATGTAAATGTGATCCTATTTAACATCAGACTCAAGCCTGAACAAGCTAAGCACCCACATGAAAGAATGGCTCAGACAATGGACAAGGCCCTAAAAATGCCTGAGGTCTTTTGATCACATGACCTAGAGGGGCAGGTGTATTGAAAGAATTGGGATGAGGAGATAGCAAGATGACACAGGTAGGATGGGGGCAATGTGAAAGCCCAGATAAACTTAGCAATGACAGTGTCAGCTTAGGCCTCACTTTTATCTACACAGCATCCAATGCCATATAAGTAAAGTACTATCATAGCAAACACAAATTTCATAAGGTTCTGAGCCTTTATTTTCCCCATCAAGACTTAATCATCTCTAGGATATCAATCAATCACACAACCTGGAAAGAAGTTCTGCAACCACATACAAATGCTTAATGAAGAGCAGAAGCTAGGATGTGTAGTTCAGTGAAAGCTAAGTTTCATGAGAGATGGAGGTTTTCCATCCTTGCCTACGTTGGAACATGAGAGATGATCAGGGCATATGCACAGTAAGGGTGGGAATGAGGCTTGTTTCTGCCCAGGACCTCTTACACTGTGCTTAGAGTAAGCAGACACATAGTCACAGTTAGATGAGAAGGCACCAGTTCTTGAAGCTACACTGAATGAGAAAGTAGAAAAAATATTGTGTGGCTCAGTACCACATTAAGGCATCTATCTTATCCTGTAGATAAAAAGAATAAGGAAGACGTTCAGATATGGAGCTTTAAATGGTGACATACTGGAATGTTTTTCACACATTCAATCTGTCCCAGTTCCACGAATTCTTAATCCTCAGGGTTATATCCTCTGGTCCTCTCCCTATTGCATACCAGGCCCTTCAGGGCATCATTGTTAATGCTGCAACAGAAGGTTGGGCATGCTAGGAAATTTACTTCCCATTGGAAAGCAAAGTAAACCTCATCAAAGGTTTTGAAGATAGAAGTAAATGAGGAGTTATGAGGTAGTTGAGATTCACCTTGGGCTCTTTTCTATATCAATATAAATTCGTTACAGAAGAGCCACAACTATTACTACTTATAAAACTGAATATACCTTTCTCCAATTTATGCCCTAAAAATAAACCATTTTATTAGACATCATGGAGGCAGCATGATTTAGGGGGGCTACAGGAATCTCCTGGTCCTTAACTCAGGTACGTGTCTAGAACTGTGATTGTAAATCCAGATAAAATAGGGAAAGGCTTTCTGGACTCCTGATTGTCTATTCTAAATAGGCAGTTTGCCTCTGACATCAGAGAGTTGAAAATTAAGGTCTCTGTCACCTCTCTCATTTTAGTTATGAATATGTTTATTATTTTCTTTATGCTTCACAATGGAGTTTTTCTCAACATATCTGCTGTGTATGAAATTGCAGCTGTGTAGATGAAGTTTGCTGTCATGTGGCAGGGCACTCTCACAAGCTTAGGCTTGTTGTTTCTAGGAAGACATGAACTAAGATCCTACCTCTTCCTTACCTCTAGTACTCTTCTTCCATAACAGAAAAGTTGTCACTTCTCCCATAAGCAGAGCTCCAAGAAGCACAGGAACAACAATAGCCATGAAGTGTATGGTGGGCCCAAGAGGCTCGGTGAAGGGAATGAAGAAAAGGAGAGTACGCATCTGACTTCTGGCTCTCTGTCTTGACTGTTTCCAGTTGTCCCTGAGGAGTGCCACTCTCTCTCTCTCTCTCTCTCTCTCTCTCTCTCTCTCTCTCTCTCTCTCTCTGAATAGTCTCTGTGCTCACTCCCCATCCTTACCCCATCTCAGGGTGATGACCTCAGGCAGCCATTCATGATTCACATGATTTTTGTATCTCTGCTCTTCCCTGGAAGAGACCACCAAAGCTGCCTACTTCTGGAAAATTCCATCCCCTGCAGGCCTGGTCTCTACCACGTCTATGTACTGTATCTTGTTGCATCCATCTCTCTCCCAGTTCAGAGTAATTTCAGGAGGGTAGAAGCTTAGGGCCCAGCACCTCAGGGTGATTTTCCTGTCAGATCTGGCCTTATGAATCATAAGAATTTTAGGGGGTTCTGAGGGAGACAATTGGAAATTGAAGGTATTTGGCATTCTTCAATGCTCCTGTAACTGTGTAAATGGACAGGAGAGTTAGCTTTAAGAATATGTGCCAACTCCACATAGCATCATAAACTCAGGATATGGATGGGATGATCTATTCCTTGGAAAGTTTCAAAATCAGCATAAGCTAACATAGAGCAGAAGATGCTGTCTCTCCCTCTAGGAATATGGACTTCTCCTTCTGACAGGGTGGAGATGAGAAACCCAGAAATATTGGTGTCAAAGACCTTGTGATGGACAGTGAACAGGCCTGAGAGAGGCCATAGTAAACAGTGCAAGTAGAATGAACAGCTGTTTAATTGGCAGACTGGACTGTCCTGTGAGGTTTAGCCCTCTGCAGAGTTCCTCTTTCATGCCGATTCAGGAAACTTGCAAACATTCTTTCCTTCCCTTTTGATGCAAGACAGAGTTAATAAACCAACTGCTCCCTGCTGAGAATAAATACTCAGGGGACAGGAGCTACAGTCTAAGAGTAGATGGGGCAGTTTCTGTCCTTACCTGTTCTCTGTAAAATCTCCTTCCCATACTCCAGCTCTGTGAAGAGTGAGTCCATACATTCAACCTCCAGGATATTCTTCAAAGTGTATGCAAAACCGTACTTCTCTCACTCTTGCCTGAGAATCTGTGGCCAGGAGATGTGGATCCTGAGGACAGGCTGATCAAGATATGATCTAGGGAAGACTCAAACAGCAATTACTTGGGGAGCACAGCTGGGGAACTCAGCAGTCTAACATAGAAAGATAGATTAGGGTTAATTCACCCAGTAATTATGCTAAAGCTGATTTAAAAATCCATAGGACCTTTCCTTGATTATTGAGGAGCAGATCAGGTCATATTAATAACTAGTAGAGTTTATTAAAATCCACTTACAACTTAGACCTCAAGCCCTTCAGGCAAGAAAGTGACTCCTAGGATGAAGTCTCAGATTCATTGAATGAACAGATAGGTCCAGAACATAACAGCAGCAACATAGGATCACCTAGGGTTATGGCCAGACTCTACCCATGTGCCTGGGACCTCAGCTCTGATATTAGAGAAAAAAAAAAAGAGGTCTTTGAGGAACCACTGGCCTGATGAAAATCACAAGGGTAAGAATTCATAAGCCCTGCAAGTTCTCTCTAATAGCCACAAGTATCCTTGGTTACATAAGACCTATTTTGAACCCAGGTGGCCATTACTTTATATTATCTTCAATGAACTAAAGGTCTCTCAAATTCAGTTCCCAACATAGGTGACATGGAGATATATAGTTTACATAAGCAAATTTACCTTGGAGATACACATAAATTCTAAGATTGTATAGATATCTTGAGAGTAAAATGATGTAGAATTGCAAACATATTGGCCCCTGAAGTGGGACTCAGAAGGAATTTGTGACTCAGACCAGGAGGATACAGATCAGGGTAAAGCAATTTGCCTCCAGACATTGTTCCCAGGATACCAGGCCCAAGATCTGGGTTTGAGTAAGAAGGCAGGCTCTAGAGTTCCTAGTTCTCAGGATTTAATCCTTCCATTACCCAATTCACCATGTCTTTCTCTCCTATTGGTAATTCCTAGAAACACCAAGCATCTGATGCACATGAACATTATAAAGTGAGTGAGACCAGTCCTAGCTTAGCCCCTACTCCTAAAGCAAAATGATGATTCCTACATCCTGGAACATTCTGATCTGATCCACATCTTAGATCCAAAACCATATGAGTAAGTCCAGAGTTCAGGAGGGAAGGAGCCTCAGCAGAGGAGACTGGGCTCAGACTGGCTTGTATGGTTCACTAGGTATCTGCATTTCTGCTTTAACTCAACACAATTCTCCACGTTCTCCCATTGGAGAGCTGGACTCTGCAATGATCACCAAATCTAACTGGCAGTTGTTGAGGGCTATTACATAAAAATAGGAGATGGTGTCATGTAGTAACTATCAGAGAACTATAAACAGGCCCAATCTGCACACCCACCTTTTGTAGAATGAGTTGTGTGGAACAAGGAGAGAAGACCCTGTTTGCAGAGTCACAAGGGACAGTAATTATGTGACCAACACAAGCAGTAGGTGAAAGGTCATCCAGAGTGTGGGTAAGAAACAGGTCAGGTGACTGTTTCTTAGAGTGCTTAGTATGGCCTCAGTGGGAGGGTGAGCTGTGAACTGTGAGACAAGATTTGCAGGATGTAAAGGATTTTACCACCTAGACCCCAGATCAGGAGGTTTCATAACTTCTAAAGCTCCATCAGCTGGAGACCAAGTGAGCAAACACTTGAGCCTATAGGAGGGCATTTCTCATTCCAACCAAGTCCTGGATGTTTTAGTTTTGTTAATTTGACAAAAGCTACCTTTATACAGAAAAAGGAACCTCAATTGAGAAAATCCCTCCATCAGATTGGCTCTAGGCAAGTTTGAAAGGCACTTAATGTTAGATATTGGAGGGCCCAACTCACTGCTGGGCAGGTGTTCCAGGATTATGTATAAAGAAGGTTGAGCAAGCTATTAAGCAGCAATCCTCCATAGGGTGCTCCTGTCTCCAGGTTCCTCCCTTGACTGCATAGGCTATCTACCACAACGTTTCAATGTGACCTGGGACTTGCCAGATGAAATAACCTCTTCCTCAAGTTAGTTTTAGTCACGGTGTTTTGTCACAGCAATAATACAGACACTACTACAAACCACTGATAGGCATGTATGGCAACTTCCTGACTACCCCCAACTTGTTTTTGAGAGAAAACACTGGTTTTATGGTAAATTTCATTTTTTTACTTCTGTGTGTGTGTGTGTGTGTGTGTGTGTGTGTGTGTGTGTGTTAGATTTCAATATATTGGCAATGCCTGTGGAATCCGGAAGAGGGCATCTAATTCCATGAAGCTGAAATAACAGGAGGCTCTGTGCGGCCCTTTGATGATGGTGGGAGATGAACTCAGGTCCACTGGATGAGCAGTATTCACTTATAAAGCTAAACCATCCTCCCAACCCCAGGGCACTGTTCTTTGCCTCCTTACTCTGCTGGGTCCTAGAGCCTGGAACAAGTTTTTTGACCTGAGAAATTCTCCATCACTTACTAAGGAGTAAATCAGAGAAGCAGACCTCCGAAATGTGGAGTCTGTATAACAAAAGGCAGGTTGGTTGTGTATTCAATGGTGATCTTCTTTCTCTTGTGGGTATTGAGACATCCTCTTCATCCCAGTCCTGGAGACATTCCACAGGAAGTCCTAGAGCCTCCTTTACACCTGAGACATACCACCAAGCCTCTGGCAAAAAAAAAAAAAAGAAAGAAAGAAAGAAAGAAAGAAAGAAAGAAAGAAAGAAAGAAAGAAAGAAAAGAAAAGAAAAGAAAAGAAAAGAAAAGAAAAGAAAAGAAAAGAAAAGAAAAGAAAAGAAAAGAAAGAAATCTGAGCCACATCTGATCTCCCACCCTTGGATTCAGCAGCTTCTGAACTACTGATTCATTCTGCATGACATCTGCTTCCTGTTTCCCAGCCTCCCATGCAACAACTATAGAACCCTGGAACCTGCCGAAAGCCACAGATCAACACTATGGCACCAATATAAGATCAGATCTAATAAATGATGCCCATGTGAAAACATATGGCAAGAGGAAGCTACATCTCAAAAGGACTCAACAAAAGGATAGGGGCATGGACACCTGGGTCCCTAATCTCAGACCTATTAAATGGTGGAAATAACATGGGTGATTGATGTTTTTTTAAGGTTCTCCATGAATGTATAGAGTAATGTGCTATAGGTCTGTGCCCTGAGACTTTTATGAGAGTCTGCCTTGTATATATAGAGACAGTGAAAATATTTTTGAATTGGAGATTATCAGAGATCTCTCAGTACGACATTATCTTTCTCAGCTCCTGGCACTTATTCTTGACCTTGCAGAGACTTGATATGCATTGCCACTGACAGAGAAGCCAACTCCATCCTAAATTATTGATTATTCTTCATATCTCTGATCACCAGGAAGCCAGGGCTTAGTGCAGGTGGACTGAGCTGTCCAAGAAAGGACCATGACATAACAGTGAGGCAATGAAACCCCAGATGAGGACCAGAGCTTGACCCTCCAGTAAGAGCCATAGGCCTTTGCTTTACCTTCCTTTCCTTCCTTGATTCTGTCAGCCAAAACACTATCTGGACTAGGATTCAGGGGGGTCTTTTCAACAGGACAGGTACAGGGATCAGAGTAACCACGAGTCTCAGACACTGCTCCTAGGTTATCAGGGCCCAGATATGGATCTGCGGTGGGGAATCAGTGCTCTAGAGATTCCATACCCAGTAGTTAATCGTTCTGTGACTAATTCAACCAGGTGTCTGTCACTCTCATTTGGAATTCTTAGAGAAGACAGTTAGCCTCATCCTGGAGTTCAGAGTTATAAAATCAATATGGACCAGTATAGACCCTAGCCAGCTATGCTGTTTCTATGTGCTTTCCTCTGATGCTGGCCTTATGTTGCTGTAGTTCATATGAGGCAAAGAGAGACAGAGACACAGAAACAGAGACAGACAAAAAAGAGGAGACAGGCAGACAAAAACAGAGAAACTCAAAGAGAGAAGACAGTGGGGGGGGGCAGACAGACAGACAATAACTCGTTATTTAATGAGAAGGAGACAGAGATAGACATGGAGAGGAGGGGAGAGGAAGAGGGACAAAGAGAGACAGAGAGAGACAGTGAGAGACAAAGAAAGAGGAGAAGAAATTGTTGTGTTGGAGAGATAGCTCCGTGGCTAGGAACTGTTGGTACTCTTGCAGAGGTCCTAGGGGTGTTCATGTTTCTCTGGCTTTCAAGACAATATGGTAGTCTTGGTGGTACACAGACATTGGGCATGCAAAACATTCATATGCATAAAAGACAAATGTGTGGGACTGTGATAGGCAGCCTATTTTAGTTGAATGGGGATTGCTCTGGTGACCCAATAGAGAAATCTACAAGGGACAGAAAGGCGAGCCACATTCCCAGAATCAGGTGCCTGTCCATAATTCTGTGACTATCAGTCATGCAATGTTACAAGCTTCTAGCATTCTAGCTAGACTCCACCCCACAGTTACCTGACTATAGCAAAGTATGCTTCTCCCCACAGTTACCTGGCAACAGAAAGATAGCCCAGCCCACTATAAGAGGGGCTGCTTGGCCCCTCCTCATTCTCTTTAGCCCTCACCTTTCTTACTCTCTAGCCCTCTTTCTACCTCTGTCCCTTCCCCCTTCTCTCCACATGGCCATGGCCGGTCTCTCTCTCTTTCTACCTTCTCTCCTTTATCCCTGCCTTTCTACAATAAAGCTCTAAAACCATATACTGTTGTTGGGAACTAAAAATAGGGGGCCCAGGGGAAGAGGTGGAAGGGAAAAGGCCCACACCCCAACAGAGTACCACCTATTCTCTGGTCAGTCAGGCATGAGAGAGCTGCCATACACCTTCCACTCATCCCTGGGTGGGCATTCCTCTATCCCACTCTTCAGAGGGTGGCCAAGGGGCAGCCCTACATGGGATTCCTGGAGCTACCTTGCTAAAGCCCGGGGTTATGGGAGAGAGGAATGAGGGAAGAGGTTCCCAACACCTGTGAGAGTGAGTGCAGTGGATCTTGACTAGAGCACAGGAAGGCCTTATAACAGGAGATTAGAAATGGCTCATTAGGAGAAAGCCTGTCCCATCCTCCAAGCAGTGGGCTTTGATGAGCAGAGACATTCTATGGTTTTAGAGCTTTATTATAGAAAGGCAGGGGAAAAGAGAAGAGAGAGAGAGAGAGAGAGAGAGAGAGAGAGAGAGAGAGAGAGCTAGAAAGAAAGAGAGAGTAAGAGGGAGAGAGGAGAGAAGACAAAGAGAAGGGAGAGAAGAGAAGACAAAGAGAGAGGAGAGAGGGGGTGAGAGTGAGGGGTAAGAAGCAAGAGAGACAAGTAAGAGAGGAAGCAGGGGCTGAACAGCCCTTTTTATGGTCTTCACTATTGCTAGGTAACTGGGGAGGAGTTTAGCCTGAAGGTCAGAAGCTTGGGCCATTGCCTACATGACTACTGACCATGCTTCTCTTGTGGGAGGTGTGGGGGGAGCTAACTTAGGCAGGGGCCAGAGTTCCAGGAGCATAAGGGAATGCCTACCATGCCATGAAGGTGAATTATCACCATTCCCGGGGTTCAGACCTCAGCTCAACTGGAGACCAGCCTGTTTGTGCAGAGCCCAATGCCCCACAGACTGTCTCTGATCACGAAGGCCTGCCATGCTTAAACAATGGGATAGACTTTCTCCTAAGGAGCTGCATCTAACCTCCCACCAGAAGGCCATGTTGTGCCCAGCCATGGACCTGACCAAGGACTCTCGCTCACACAGAAACCATCCAGCACCCCCTTGCCCTCTCCTCCCTTCATCCACGGGCCCCTATTTTGCTCTCAGCTCCTCTGCTGTATCCAGTGTGGGATGCCAGAGGCTGAGACCCTGGTACCTGGGGCTGCCCTTTGTCCACCACCCATCATGTGAGGTCAGTGGCTTAACATCACCAGATGCACACCCAGGGCCAAGTGGAAGGTGTGTGCAGTCCTCTTGCAGCCACCTACTCAGAGCACCGGATCTCTGGCAGACGTGGGTTGTCTCCCACTCCCCTTTATTCCCACACTCATGGCCCTGCACAAATATATCTCTCAAAAGAGAAATTATAAACTGTGAAGGTCTGTTGATTACATTATAACATAGTTATAAGTCTTTTTTTTTCTTTTTTTTTTATTACGTACTTTCTTCAATTACATTTCCAATGCTATCTCAAAAGTCCACCCCCCCCCCACTCCCCTACCCACCCATTCCCATTTTTTTGGCCCTGGCATTCCCCTGTACTGGAGCATATAACATTTGCCTGACCAATGGGCCTCTCTTTCCAGTGATGGCCGACTAGGTCATATTTTGATACATATGCAGCTAGAGTGAAGAGCTCTGGGGTACTGGTTAGTTCATAACGTTGTTCCTCCGATAGGGTTGCAGATCTCTTTAGCTCCTTGGATACTTTCTCTAGCTCCTCCATTGGGGGCCCTGTGATCCATCCAATACTTGACTGTGAGCATCCACTTCTGTGTTTGCTAGGCCCCGGCCTAGTCTCACAAGGGACAGCTATATCACCATCCTTGCAACAAAGGCTTGCTAGTGTGTGCAATGGTGTCATCGCTTGGAGGCTAATTATGGGATGGATCCCTGGATATGGCAGTCTCTAGATGTACCATTCTTTTGTCTCAGCTCCAAACTTTGTCTCTGTAACTCCTTCCATGGGTGATTGTTTCCAATTCTAAGAATGAGCAAAGTGTCCACACTTTGGTCTTTGTTCTTCTTCAGTTTCATATGTTTTACATATTGTACCTTATATCTCGCTATACTAAGTTTCTGGGTTAATATCCACTTATCAGTGAGTACATTTCATTTGAGTTCTTTTGTAATTGGGTTACCTCACTCAGGATGATGCCCTCCAGGTCCAACCATTTGACTAGGAATTTCGTGAATTCATTCGTTTTAATAGCTGAGTAGTACTCCATTGTGTAAATGTACCACAATTTTTTGTATCCATTCCTCTGTTGAGGGACATCTGGGTTCTTTCCAGATTCTGGCTATTATAAATAAGGCTGCTATGAACATAGTGGAGCATGTGTCCTTCTTACCGGTTGGGACATCTTCTGGATATATGCCCAGGAGAGGTATTGCGGGATCCTCCGGTAGTACTATGTCCAATTTTCAGAGGAACCGCCAGAATGATTTCCAGAGTGGTTGAACAAGCTTGCAATCCCACCAAAAATGGAGGAGTGTTCCTCTTTCTCCACATCCTCGCCAGCATCTGCTGTCACCTGAATTTTTGATCTTAGCCATTCTGACTGGTGTGAGATGGAATCTCAGGGTTGTTTTGATTTACATTTCTCTGATGATTAAGGATGTTGAACATTTTTTTCAGGTGTTTCTCAGCCTTTCGATATTCCTCGGGTGAGAATTCTTTGTTCATCTCTGAGCCCCATCTTTTAAGGGGGCTATTTGATTTTCTGGAGTCCACCCTCTTGAGTTCTTTATATATATTGGATATTAGTCCCCTATCTGATTTAAGATAGGTAAAGATCCTTTCCCAATCTATTGGTGGTCTTTGTGTCTTATTGACAGTGTCTTTTGCCTTGCAGAAGCTTTGCAGTTTCATGAGGTCCCATTTGTCAATCCTCAATCTTAAAGCACAAGCCATTGCTGTTCTATTCAGGAATTTTTTCCCTGTGCCCATATCTTCGAGACTTTTCCCCACTTTCTCCTCTATAAGTTTCAGTGTCTCTGGTTTTATGTGGAGTTCCTTGATCCACTTGGATTTGACCTTAGTACAAGGAGAGAGGAATGGGTCAATTCACATTCTTCTACATGATAACAACCAGTTGTGCCAGCACCATTTGTTGAAAATGCTGTCTTTTTTCCACTGGATGGTTTTAGCTCCCTTGTCGAAGATCAAGTGACCATAGGTGTGTGGGTTCATTTCTGGGTCCTCAATTCTATTCCATTGGTCTACTTGTCTGTCTCTATACCAGAACCATGCAGTTTTTATCACAATTGCTCTGTAGTAAAGCTTTAGGTCAGGCATGGTGATTCCACCAGAGGTATTTTTATCCTTGAGAAGAGTTTTTGCTATATTAGGTTTTTTGTTTTTCCAGATGAATTTGGAGATTGCTCTTTCTAATTCGTTGAAGAATTGAGTTGGAATTTTGATGGGGATTGCATTGAATCTTTAGATTGCTTTTGGCAAGATAGCCATTTTTACAATGTTGATCCTACCAATCCATGAGCATGGGAGATCTTTCAATCTTCTGAGATCTTCTTTAATTTCTTTCTTCAGACACTTGAAGTTTTTATCATACAGATCTTTCACTTCCTTAGTTAGAGTCACGCCAAGATATTTTATATTATTTGTGACTATTGAGAAGGGTGTTGTTTCCCTCATTTCTTTCTCAGCCTGTTTATTCTTTGTGTAGAGAAAGGCCATTGATTTGTTTGAGTTAATTTTATATCCAGCTACTTCACCGAAGCTGTTTTTCAGGATTAGGAGTTCTCTGGTGGAATTTTTAGGGTCACTTATATATACTATCATATCATCTGCAAAAAGTGATATTTTGACTTCATCTTTTCCCATTTGTATCCCCTTGATCTCCTTTTGTTGTCGAATTGCTCTGGCTAGGACTTCAAGTACTATGTTGAAGAGGTAGGGAGAAAGTGGGCAGCCTTGTCTAGTCCCTGATTTTAGTGGGATTGCTTCCAGCTTCTCACCATTTACTTTGATGTTGGCTACTGGTTTGCTGTAGAATGCTTTTATCATGTTTAGGTATGGGCCTTGAATTCCTGATCTTTCCAAGACTTTTATCATGAATGGGTGTTGGATCTTGTCGAATGCTTTTTCCCCATCTAACAAGATGATCATGTGGTTTTTGTCTTCGAGTTTGTTTATATAATGGATTACATTGATGGATTTTTGTATATTAAACCATCCCTGCATCCCTGGAATAAAACCTACTTGGTCAGGATGGATGATTGCTTTAATGTGTTCTTGGATTCGGTTAGCAAGAATTTTATTGAGGATTTTTGCATCGATATTCATAAGGGAAATTGGTCTGAAGTTCTCTATCTTTGTTGGCTCTTTCTGTGATTTAGGTATCAGAGTAATTGTGGCTTCATAGAATGTATTGAGTAGAGTTCCCTCTACTTCTATTTTGTGGAATAGTTTGTGCAGAGCTGGGATTAGATCTTCTTTGAAGGTCTGGTAGAACTCTGCACTAAACCCATCTGGTCCTGGGCTTTTTTTGGTTGGGAGACTTTTAATGACTGCTTCTATTTCCTTAGGGGATATGGGACTGTTTAGATCATTAACTTGATCCTGATTTAACTTTGGTACCTGGTATCTTTCTAGAAATTTGTCCATTTCATCCAGGTTTTCCAGTTTTGTTGAGTATAGCCTTTTGTAGAAGGATTTGATGGTGTTTTGGATTTCTTCAGGATCTGTTGTTATGTCTCCCTTTTCCTTTCTGATTTTGTTAATTAGGATATTGTCCCTGTGCCCTCTAGTGAATCTAGCTAAGGGTTTATCTATCTTGTTGATTTTCTCAAAGAACCAACTCCTCGTTTGGTTAATTCTTTGAATAGTTCTTCTTGTTTCCACTTGGTTGATTTCACCCCTGAGTTTGATTATTTCCTGCCGTCTACTCCTCTTGGGTGAATTTTCTTCCTTTTTTCTAGGGCTTTTAGATGTGTTGTCAAGCTACTAGTATGTGCTGTCTCCCGTTTCTTCTTGGAGGCACTCAGAGCTATGAGTTTCCCTCTTAGAAATGCTTTCATTGTGTCCCATAGGTTTGGGTACGTTGTGGCTTCATTTTCATTAAACTCTAAAAAGTCTTTAATTTCTTTCTTTATTCCTTCCTTGACCAAGGTATCATTGAGAAGAGTGTTGTTCAGTTTCCACGTGAATGTTGGCTTTCCATTATTTATGTTGTTATTGAAGATCAGCCTTAGGCCATGGTGGTCTGATAGGATACATGGGACAATTTCAATATTTTTGTATCTGTTGAGGCCTGTTTTGTGGCCAATTATATGGTCAATTTTGGGGAAGGTCCCGTGAGGTGCTGAGAAGAAGGTATATCCTTTTGTTTTAGGATAAAATGTTCTGTAGATATCTGTCAGATCCATTTGTTTCATAACTTCTGTTAGTTTCACTGTGTCCCTGTTTAGTTTCTGTTTCCACGATCTGTCCATTGATGAAAGTGGTGTGTTGAAGTCTCCCACTATTATTGTGTGAGATGCAATGTGTGCTTTGAGCTTTACTAAAGTGTCTTTAATGAATGTGGCTGCCCTTGCATTTGGAGCATAGATATTCAGAATTGAGAGTTCCTCTTGGAGGATTTTACCTTTGATGAGTATGAAGTGTCCCTCCTTGTCTTTTTTGATATCTTTGTGTTGGAAGTCGATTTTATCCAATATTAGAATGGTTACTCCAGCTTGTTTCTTCAGACCATTTGCTTGGAAAATTGTTTTCCAGCCTTTCACTCTGAGGTAGTGTCTGTCTTTTTCCCTGAGATGGGTTTCCAGTAAGCACCAGAATGTTGGGTCCTGTTTGTGTAGCCAGTCTGTTATTCTATGTCTTTTTATTGGGGAATTGAGTCCATTGATATTAAGAGATATTAAGGAAAAGTAAATGTTGCTTCCTTTCATTTTTGTTGTTAGAGTTGGCATTCTGTTCTTGTGGCTGTCTTCTTTTTGGTTTGTTGAGGGATTACTTTCTTGCTTGTTCTAGGGCTTGATTTCTGTTCTTGTATTGCTTCTTTTCTGTTATTATCCTTTGAAGGGCCGGATTCGTGGAAAGATAATGTGTGAACTTGGTTCTGTCGTGGAATACTTTAGTTTCTCCATCTATGGTAATTGAGAGTTTGGCCGGGTATATTAGCCTGGGCTGGCATTTGTGTTCTCTTAGTGTCTGTATAACATCTGTCCAGGCTCTTCTGGCTTTCATAGTCTCTGGTGAAAAGTCTGGTGTAATTCTGATAGGTCTGCCTTTATATGTTACTTGACCTTTCTCCCTTACTGCTTTTAATATTCTTTCTTTATTTAGTGCATTTGTTGTTCTGATTATTATGTGTCGGGAGGAATTTCTTTTCTGGTCCAGTCTATTTGGAGTTCTGTAGGCTTCTTGTATGTTCATGGGCATGTCATTCTTTAGGTTTGGGAAGTTTTCTTCTATAATTTTGTTGAATATATTTGCTGGCCCTTTAAGTTGAAAATCTTCATTCTCATCAACTCCTATTATCCGTAGGTTTGGTCTTCTCATTGTGTCCTGGATTTCCTGGATGTTTTGAGTTAGGATCTTTTTGCATTTTGTATTATCTTTGATTGTTGTGCCGATGTTCTCTATGGAATCTTCTGCACCTGAGATTCTCTCTTCCATCTCTTGTATTCTGTTGCTGATGCTCACGTCTATGGTTTCAGATTTCTTTCCTAGGGTTTCTATCTCCAGCGTTGCCTCACTTTGGGTTTTCTTTATTGTGTCTACTTCCCTTTTTAGGTCTAGTATGGTTTTGTTCATTTCCATCACCTGTTTGGATGTATTTTCCTGTTTTTCTATAAGGACTTCTACCTGTTTGGTTATGTTTTCCTGCTTTTCTTTAAGGACTTGTAACTCTTTAGCAGTGTTCTCCTGTATTTCTTTAAGTGAGTTATTAAAGTTCTTCTTGATGTCCTCTACCATCATCATGAGATATGCTTTTAAATCTGGGTCTAGCTTTTTGGTTGTGTTGGGGTGCCCAGGACTAGGTGGCGTGGGAGTGCTGCGTTCTGATGATGGTGAGTGGTTTTGATTTCTGTTAGTAGGGTTCTTATGTTTGCCTTTTGCCATCTGGTATTCTCTGGAGCTGTGCAGGATACACTCGGCGGGGTCCTGGAACTAAGATGTCTGTGCAGGGTACACTCGGCAGGGTCCCGGAACTAAGATGTCTGCTGCCAAAGCTCAGGCAAAGCGCTCCTGAGCCGGGCAGGTCCCTATCCTCTGGCCGGGAAAATGGTCACCTGCCTGTACAGGATACACTCAGTAGGATCCCGGAACCAAGATGTCTGCTGCTGATGCTCAGGCAAAATACTCCCATGCCGGGCAGATCCCTATCCTCTGGCCAGGAAAATGGCCAGCTGTCTGTACAGGATACACTCGGCGGGGTCCCGGAACTGAGATGTCTGCTGCTGATGCTCAAGCAAAGCGCTCCCGCACCGGGCAGATCCCAATCCTCAGAATTCTTAAGATCGTGTGGCTGGTGTTGTGGGTATCTGGCGGTAGTCAGCCGACTGTGTGCCCTAGCTACCCCGGTGCTGCTCGGACCGAAAGGGGCTTGTGCCCCTACTCAGACCGGGTTTTTGCTTCCCTGACTAATGCAGTCTCAAGTCCTGCGAGATTGGATTGGAGCAGATGCTGTGTTCCACTCACCAGAAGTCTTAAGATCGCTTGGCGAATATGCAGGGATCCATCCCATAATCAGCTTCCAAATGCTGACACCATTGCATACACTAGCAAGATTTTGCTGAAAGGACCCAGATATAGCTCTCTCTTGTGAGACTATGCCAGGGCCTAGCAAACACAGAAGTGGATGATCACAGTCAGCTATTGGATGGGTCACACACAGCCCCCAATGGAGGAGCTAGAGAAATTACCCAAGGAGCTAAAGGGAACTGCAACCCTATAGGTGGAACAACAATATGAACTAACCAGTACCCGGGAGCTCTTGTCTTTAGCTGCATATGTATCAAAAGATGGCCTAGTCGGCCATCACTGCAAAGAGAGGCCCATTGGACTTGCAAACTTTATATGCCCCAGTACAGGGGAACGCCAGGGCCAAAAAGGGGGAGTGGGTGGGTAGGGGATTGGGGGGGTGGGTATGGGGGACCTTTGGGATAGCATTGAAAATGTAAATGAGGAAAATACCTAATTAAAAAAAAAAAAAAGATCGCTTGGCGGGTGTTGTGGGTAGCTGGCGGTAGTCAGACCACTGTGCGCCCTAGCTACCCGGTGCTGCTCGGACCGGAAGCGTCATATGTCTTTATAAGTACTTTGCTTATAATCAGTGAAGCAACTCTCATATGTCAATGAGTTTTCAGTCACTAATATCTTAAGTATAGAATTTATCAGTAAGTGCAGATAAATATAGTTACATTTGCATATCCACATAGAAGCTGAAACTGTCTGAGATCCGGGGAAGTTGTTCAGTTGAGTCCTTGCCATACACAAAGAATGCCTGGGGCACCATCATCCTCAGCACATAACAAAACAATGCAAACAAAAGAAACATACTTAATTACCATGGCAAAACTTGTAAACCCAGCACTTAGAAGGTGGAGGCTGGACAGTCAAAAGTTCAAGAGAATCCTCAGCTACCTGCCAAGGTCCTGTCCACCCCCAGGCTACATAAATCAATATTTCACACACACAAAAAAAAGAGAAAATTTAAATGTTGACACATTTGCAGTGACAGAAAAAAGGAGAGAGAGAGAGTGAAAATAGAATTTCGAAACAAGGCCTGATGCCAGAAAAAGAGAATGAGGGCAAATACCCAGGTAGAACTTTCTAGCTAGAGATCTCAGGCAAGAGCTTCTGCTCTGAAGGCCAGCCCTGGGGTTACCACATCCCCATTTACACTCTCACTTTCCTAGCCCTGTATGGCATGCTCCTGCCCAGACAATGAGACAATGATGATGGGATGCTGGAACTCATGTCCCTTGGGTGACAGGTTCCTAGAGTAGCATGAGCTTCTCTACACTCAACCATGGATCAGGATGAATGGCAGGGAACCCTCACCATCCCCCCTCACCATTCCCCCTCACCATACCCTTCACCATACCCCCTCACTCTCCCCCCTTAGCATTCCCCATCAACATTCCCCCTCAGCATCCCCCTCAACATCCCCCTCACCGTTCTCAAAGGTAAGAACCACAGGGTACTTTGCCCACCTCCCACCTCTGGCAGCATCCCTGGCCTTGACTCAGACTTGACTGGAGGGAAAAGCTCTCTTACTATCCAAATATAAACTGTGATCTGACAGATGGGTTCTATGCCATCCCTTCCAAACTGCCAGAAGTACACAAGCATTATTTGAGCACTTGAATTTATCACCATATGTTTAACAAACACTGGTTTATTTTCTCTCTTTCTTGATTTTTATGACATAGTTGCTCCACTGCATTGCCTTCACGGGCCTGAAATTCGCTGCCTACACCAAACTGACCTTGAACTCATAGAGATCTGCCTACTTCTGTTTCGACAGTGCACTGGTGTTGTGACTCCTGGCATTTAAGTTTTTTTTTTTTTTTAATGTACTCACTTAGTACATTTACACAATGGAGTACTACTCAGCTATTAAAAACAATGAATTTATGAAATTCTTAGGCAAATGGATGGAACTAGAAGAATATCTTCATGAGTGAGGTAACCCAATCACAAAAGAACACACATGGTATGCACTCACTGATAAGTGGATATTAGCTCAGAATATCCAAGATATAATTTGCAAAACACATGAAACTCAATACCCCTCTACCTTCTCCTGACTCTTGTTTGGTATAAATACAAGATTACCATCCAATGCCCACAATTGTCAGGCCTGGGCCTGGGAAGACAGATACAGGGAATGTGATGATAGCTAATGTGGCTACAGACCAGCAATCCATATTCTATTTTAATATTTGCTTATTGATATACACTTTAAGAGTCTTGTTATACCAGGAAAATTAAGATGTGGGGACTTATGTTCCAAGTTAGAAACAGTTTAAAATTCTATATATACTCTGCAGCTAGGTGCCCTAAGTACCAGGAACAAGGAAGATTCCAACTATCCTTGAAAGATTGTGTTGGAAATTGGGAAACCCTGAAGAATTACACTATATGCCATAGGAATAGACTCAAGGAATACAGTTAATTTTTTCCAGCCAGAAATTGGCCAGGATTGCTGGCAATTTTTAGACATGCTTCCATTATACTGCATAGGAATAGGAACTACCCAGACTATAAGCCTATTGATTGCCAAAATTCAGTGGCTGGGGGAAGCCCAAATAAATATGAAAGGACTTGACCTAGGCACTCCCCCTTTTTCTGATACCTGCTATTATGCCTTGTTAGTAAATCCATCTGAATGACAATTATCACCAAACCCTGAGACTACTTAATGGGCATGTACTAATGGCTTGAATAGAATGTCTCTTCTAATGCTTTTCAAACTCAGTAGACAGGTTGATCAAGACCTTGCAAAGTGGTTCTACACAATGGGAGTGCTTAGACATGAGTATCTTTATCTCCAGGTGAAGTTGCTTATTGGGGCAAGGTAACCACAGGCCAGAAATTGCTTATTTCATCTGCAGTCAAAATACTGTCCAGGAAAAGGACACCTTATGCAGAATAGTCAACTGTTAGCTCTGCCAACACAGGGTAAACATTCCTCTTTCATAATCCTGCTTTCGAAAGGTCAACAGATGAATCTGGGCCAGATGGCTGAAGACTGATCTCCAACATTTTAAAGAATTGGGGTGGGGGGCTGTCCAGGTCGTCAGCTGTCTCTACAATTGTTTAAGTTTGAGATGCTATGTTTAGTGCTTCCTATATACAGGTAATGTTTAACTCATTCTCAGATTTGTGATGGGGTTGAGATCTAGTTTTAACCTCATAATCAAACTCTTGTTGTTTAACATTGAGAGAGAGGTTATAGAGTGGAAGACATGGTTTTCAGATGGCTTTACAGGCTAAAAATCTAAACATAATCTAGGGATAGAGCCATAATTCTTTAAGTTAGGAATGGTGGTAAAGTACTTTATCTAATTGACCAATAAGATGGACTTGATGTCATTTGTATATCATACTGTGTAATTTACATGGTTGTTATGGTTTTGTTCAATTTATGTCTGGAGAAGAGTATTTTCAGTTTTTTTTTTTTTCTTTTTGAGAGAAAAGGTGATGTGTAGGTGTTGCTCTGATACTAAGGTCCTGTTCTGCAATTGTTTTTTGATCTGTCAGTAAAGAAGCCATAGACCAATTGTTGGGCAGAAGGGATAAATGGGACTTCTGAGTCCCTGGGAGCAAGAGACAGATGCAAGAGAGGAGAGGAGAGTTCACCATTTTCTGGACAGTGAAAAGCCAAGCAGCCATGTGAGATCTCAGGCAGAGCTGTTGCCTATGGCTGTTCCTCTAGGCGGGTGGTTGGGATGTTCAGCAGGGACTCAATGTAACTGAACAACTAAAGTTGATGGCAGGTGGGGAGGTATGGAGCTAAGGATATTGATCAGGGCATGCTTTTCCAGATGGGAAATAGTAGCACCCAGAAATTATGTCAAAATGCAAGTTGAAATTGAACAGTTGCGTGTGTCTGTGTCATTTATCCATGGATTCAAGGGAAGCTGGGTGGTAGCTGGAAGCACACCATATTCCTGGAGCTTAGGCAGGGTAGCAAAAACAACATGCAACAAAATACCATCTATTTAATATTTTATATAAATATTATAATATATAATATGTGTATGTATTATTTATATTCTTCCTGTTTTTTTCAATGAAATTCTATTTTCTACACTACAATTGATATTAAAATGTTAAAAAACAGGATCAAAGTCCAAGGGATCTCTAATGGGGAAGATGAGGATGCAACAAGCAGAAATGTTCACATTTATTATTTTTGCCATATCATTGTATTTTGGGACATAGTTGTTGCTTTTTGTAAGCATTCTACTTTCATGCATATGTCATGTACTTTATTACTTGTGTGTTCAATGCATCAAATGTCTGAAAGCTTACACTTCTTCACACAGTGAATATGGACTTATATAATGCCCATAATCTTAAATCCCTTTTAGGGAAGATTAATTTCTAAAACTGTGGATATCCTGACATCACAATTTTGTTTTCGAATTGCTGATTTATTGGTCTCTGGGATCGACTCAGAGGATATTATAACTGGGACAAGAGGAACAACAATCAGGGTATGCAACTTGTTCCCAGACACTGCTCCTAGGATCCCAGTCCCCAGCAATGTATCTGAGCTGGGGAGGCAGGGCCCTACAGCTTGCTCTTCTAGGAGTTCATCTTCCCATGACTCAGCCCAATGGTTCTGTATCACTACCATTGGGACTTCTTAAAAACCAATCAGCATCCTTCAAATCAAGATTCATAATACACGGACTAGTCTCCACTCTTCAAGCAAGATGAAGACCTTTGTCCCTGAGATTCTCCTCCTGATACTCCTGGATTGATGACCGTGATCCAGCATCCAGAGGGCAAGTGTGTGTGTCAGGAGAGAAAGGACCTCACCTGGGAGAGAAAAACGAATGCATCTCTCCTGGGGCAGCATCAGGGAAACCTAGTCCTCAGCTTAGCCCAGCCATCACATTATGCTCCTCCATTCTGCTTTCTGAGTCTTTTCCTTGCTCCACTCCAAATCTAACCACACCCCATACCTTCTTGAGATCTTGGGAGAAGGGTTTGAATTTCACCCTAGGCTGCATATAGGTTCAGACTCACTGCTCTATTTTGAAACTCTCCTGACCTGGCTTAACTTCTGCTACTCCAGTTCATCTTGGCTGGCTATCCACTGTGTGGATGACACACAGTATGTGGAGATAGAACTCATATTTGGACTCATATTTGCCATTGTTAGAGCAGCAGGAGACAGAGTGTTGGGAGAGGCAGATAGAGAGTCTTGAGACTCAAAAAACACTTCACAGAAGAACTGAAGAAAGTACTCAACCTCTACAGACACAAATGTTCCTCCAAGTGTACTCTTTCTTTGGTTGGTGCTTTAGTCCCTGGAAGTTCTGGGGATACTGGTTGGTTCATATTGTTGTTCATCCTATGGGACTGCAAAGCTCTTCAGCTCCTTGGGTCCTTTCTCTAGCTCTTCCATTGGGGACCCTATGCTCAGTCCAATGGTTGGCTGAGAGTTTCCACTTCTGTATTTATCAGGAACTGTCAGAGCCTCTCAGGAGACACCTATATCAGGTTCCTGTAAGCAAGCACTTGTTGGCATCCACAATACCATCTGTGTTTGGTAACTGTATGTGGGATGTATCCCCAGGTAGGGCAGACTCTGGATGGCCTTTCCTTCAGTAGTCTCTACTCCACACTTTGTCTCTGTAATGCCTTCCATGGGGATTTTGTTCCCCTTTGTATGAAGGATCAATGTGCCCACACTTTGGTCTTCTTTTGATGGGTCAGGAGACAGTCCATTTGTGGTTTCCACTTTCTTGACCTGGATGTAGGTAATGAATGGTGTCATGCCTGCTAATTTCACACCTGTAGAAGTGGGGAGAATGACCATGAAGGGTCATTTACAAGTTGATTCTAGCATTCCTTTAGTTACCTGCTTGAGCCAGATGGAATCACTGGACTGAACAAAGGAAAACTGATGGTAGACTTGGAAGTTGGCTAGATCTCTCTGATAGTCTAATGAATAGTCTGTGTGGATGATGGGAGGGCCTGTAATGACTTGAGAAAAAAATGGTTATAGAGCTCTGCCAGCTGCTGGTCTCTGAGCTTCAGAAGCAGCTGGGGAGATCTTCTGAACATAATTACAGATAAATCCCTTCCTATATGCTGTGTAGCATGTGCAAAAGCAAAGCAAAGGAAGGAGGTCTACCCACCCTTCATTAGACTCTAATAACACTTTTATTATAGTTTCTTTTATCATCATATTTATTCTTTTTACCTGCCCAGAACTCTGAGGTCTGTATGCGCATTGGAAGATGTCAATCAATGTCTAACCTTGAGCTATTAATTGAGAAGTTTTGGCTATGAAAGTGGGAACATTGTCAAACCACAGTAAGATCATGAGGAACCAGTAAGAGTCTAGGAACCAGTTCGTGGAATAGCTTTAGAACCTACTGTCTGAACGCTTTTAGTGTGGGCAAGGGACACATTTACTCACTTGTGAATGGTATCTATAAAATCTAGGAAGTATAGCTGTGACAGAAGTCAGTGTATCTGCATTGAAGCTGCTTTGCCTACCTGTGGAAAACCCATACAGGACCTAATCAAAGCCAAAAGGAGATGGAGGAGATATGTGGAGGATAAGCTGATGCATGAGCTCCTGGGACTTCAACCTTCAGGGTCTCAGGGGGACCACTGCTACCATCCTTACCAGAAGCCTGATCATAGCTCCCTCATTTCTGACCAATGGGAAGAAAACATCCTGTTAGTGGCCAGAGAGACAATAGGGTCAATGAGAGTCATTAGGAATCTGCTGCTCCTTATACCATTGAAGTTTCCATTACTGTGACGCAAGGTAAGCAAAGAGATAGATGGAACAGTGGCTATAACCAACTGTCCTTCTGGTATGTAAATACCTCATGGACAATGAATTGGAAGCAGTGAAGACAGTGAGACCTCAGCCTTCCTCCTGGGACCTCAGGCAGGTTTACTAGCTTGAAGAGGGTTAAGTCTCAAAGCTAAGCTGGGCAGTGGTGGTACATGCCTTTAGTCCCAGCACTTGGGAGTCAGAGGCAGACGGATTTCAGAGTTCTAGGCCAGCCTGGTCTACAGGTGAGTTCCAGGACAGCCAGGACTACACAGAGAAACCCTGTCTCGAATAAGAGCTAGAATAAGGGGTGGAGAAGGGGCTAACAATCAGGTAAATCCAGGAGAGTTTGGTTAGGTGACAATGGACGTTAGGTATGACATGTGGTACAACTTCTCAAATCAATTCCCTTCAGATACAACACTCAGTCTTTAGTCGGTTTTAGGTCAGAGCCATCTTCTATAGGAAGTGGAGGACATGGAGCATAGTAGTCCGCAAAATGAGTGATGAGTAGAGATTGACTGCAGACGGTTCCCATTTCATTTCACAAGCCTGACATCAGGGAGGCTGCTTGCCTTTCATAGGCTTCTTTACAGAAGTGACAGGGACAGGCAGAAGGGTAATGGAAAGATAAATTCCTGGGTGCTGCACATCTGGAGTCCTGTTTCCCACCCAGACCCACCTCTGCGGACTGGTATCCTGGAAACAGTGTCTGGGGACATGATGCATAGTGTAAATGCTTGTGGTGGTCCTGTTGACAACATTTTCTGAGTCCAACTGAGGGATTATAAGCCAGCAGTTCTAATCATTTATGGCAGGATCTCTACACACTTAGAACGTGAATGGACCTCAATGTAATTCTGCTTATGTGGATTTTATCAAACCATACTGACCATGCCTTGAACTGAGAGCTTTGAGACATTTGTCTTATTGAAGACTTATAAGGCTTAAAGGCTTATAAGTATGATGATTTAAAAGAGAATTAAGTATTTTTCAAAGCATAATTATGGTGGATAGAATATACCTTTTTTTTGATGCTTACATTCTGACAAGAACCTTTATCTTTTCCATCAGTTAATTGGTTGTACCTTCTTCTAAAACAGCTCTTTATTTTTAAGAAAATTCAACTTAACAGAAATATATAAGCTGTATATAATTTTATGTCTTTGTGTGTGCATCTGTGTGTGTGTCTGTCTGTCTGTCTCTATCTCTATGTGTATGTGTACATCTGTTTGTCCCTGTCTCTCAGTCTCTGTCTATTTCTCTGTCCCTGACTCTATTATGTTTATGAGTGTCTCAGGGAGGCAGTAACAGAATATACAGTTGCCTGTATAGGACAAAGAGTCACCATAAATACTTGAAGTGTAATTAAAGAAGGTTGTGACTGACAAGTCTATGCTAGAAATAAAGTTCTGGTCCTTTGCAAAATTAGCAAGTGCTTTTCATTGCTGAGTCATCTCAGCAGCCACAGGAGAATGAATTTATTAGTATTAAATAATTTTAATAAAAAGTTATTTTAATATTTTAATTAGGTATTTTCTTCATTTACATTTCAAATGCTATCCCAAAAGTCCCCCATACCCTCCCCGCCACTCCCCTACCCACCCACTCCCACTTCTTGGCCCTGGCGTTCCCCTGTACTGAGGCAGATAAAGTTTGCAAGACCAAGGGGCCTTTCTTTCCAATAATGGCCGACTAGGCCATCTTTTGATACATATGCAGCTAGAGACACAAGCTCCGGGGGTACTGGTTAGTTCATATTGTTGTTCCACCTATAGGGTTGCAGACCCCTTTAGCTCCTTGGGTACTTTCTCTAGCTCCTCCATTGGGGGCCCTGTGATCCATCCATTAGCTGACTGTGAGCATCCACTTCTATGTTTGCCAGGCCCCGGCATAGCCTCACAAGAGACAGCTATATCAGGGTTCTTTCATCAAAATCTTGCTGGTGTATGCAATGATGTCAGCGTTTGGAGGCTGATGATGGGATGGATCCCCAGGTATGGCAGTCTCTAGATGGTCCATCCTTTCTTCTCAACTCCAAACTTTGTCTCTGTAACTCCTTCCATGGGTATTTTGTTCCCAATTCTAAGAATAGGCAAAGTGTCCACACTTTGGTCTTTGTTCTTCTTGAAATAATTTTTAAATATTTTATAAGATAATTATATGTTTTTATTAATACCATAGAATATTTTTTGGAGATGAGGTATAGTTTTATAACCTGTCCTGGTCTAGGACTTGTTATGTAGATCAAGGTGGTCTGGAACACCAAGATCCCTTTGCATCTGCCTTCTCTATGCTGAGCTTAATGGCAAAAGGTATGGGCTAGAGAGAGAGCTCAGCAGGTAAAAGCACTGTCTAGTCTTCCAGGAAAACTGTGTTGGATTCCTAGTATCCACATGGCTGCTCACAACTCTCTAGGACTCCAGTCTACTAGGACCCCAAACCCTTTTCTGGAAAGCTTGGGGTACAGAGACATGCATAAAGACAAAATACCCATGCACTCAGAGTCATTAAAACTTAGTGATGAATGGCAGGACCCACTCCACGGGACCCATTGGAGTGTTTGCCTTTGATACATTACTAAATGTGTACATGAGGCACTTCTTTAAGGTTATTTTTCCCTGTGAACTTGCGACGTCATTGAATCGTTAGGTGTCTGCTGCATCTACATCCATACGAGAGCATTGTATATACAGTATGTATTGTGTCCATAGTGTTACTTTTAAAGGACGTCATGGTTTGCCTAAGATCTTAAATGTTTTAATAGTCACACATTTAAATTAAAATTATCACGAAAATCAGTTGTAAATTTTAAACAACCAGTTTTATAGCTCTGCCCTTACTCTGAATAATGACATAAAGAACTTTATATGTATTAACAACTTTAGGTACAACAATTCTGAGCTATTCTAATCCTGGAATGCTGGACTAGAACCCTTCTCAGCCATGTGGCCTGTTACCTGCCATCTTAGCCAAGCTCTTCCCTGCTTCTTTACTATACACTCATTTGAGCTCCCCCCACCCCTAACACACACTCACTCTGGGCCTGAAATTGCAGCCTTTTCCTCTATGGCCAAGCTATTGCATGTTCAGTTCTAAGATTATTGTCCATGAAGAACATGCAGGAAAATATTTTTTAAATACTTATTGATACTTCTAATAGTGACAATACCAAAGTCTGGGCTACAACCAGGTATCTGGGTACAGAAATCTGAATTTGAAAACACAGTGCACAAAATCATCTTTCAACAGTCAAGATCACCGCAAATTTCCCATAAAATATCTTAAATGTAATTAATTATAAATTTATTGTGAAGAATTCAAGGGTACAACATTACAAGTATTCCTTTGAGGGCTGAGATGTTATCCCTGTTTTAGCTGACTAGAGAAGGATTGGTGGGCAATGGATTGATTCACATTGTACATTAGAGGGACCTGAGAATATATTCATTAATTATATTCCAAAGGAGTCCAGGAAGAGGAGAACATAAAGCTTTGAATGGCATTGGCAGTGGAGTGCTCTGTTTTATAGAAGTCCTCATTTTAATGATTTTCTTTGTGTGTAGTTTCCTGCTACACTATTCAGACCTGGTGGACAGGAATTCAGAACCGGTAACATACCTGAATGTTGCGAGGTTAGCATGATCCTCCATTCCTGTCATTCCCAGTGTAAACAATTTTAATGTTTTCCCATTGATTCTTTTACATGGTAATGGAGTCCATAAAATGGAGGCTAATGCTGCTCAAAAAAAAAAACCTCTTCAATACCTTTTATTTTTTACGAAAAAATGTTGTTTTTATATTTTGGAACAGCACATGGTTATTTCATGCCTCTAATCCAGGACTTTGAAAGAAGAGACATAAATACCAAGAGATCATAACCATGAGAAGCTACATGAGATCCTATGTCAATACAACAATAACCACAACTCAATAATAACCAGAACAAAAATGCACACTGTAAGTGGACATTTAATACCTGACTATGTTACTTGCTAAATTCCTGCCATTTATTTTAGACATGGATAAGTGGAAATACTTTACAACTTCAAAGAAGGCTTCTGTATCACTGAACACACCTGTAATGCCAGCACATGAAAGGTATGGTTAGGAAAATCAGGAGTTCAAGGATCAGTGACCAATGATATGGGAAGACGCTCATGCACAGCCTGCAAGACCCTCCATAGAATGACCTAGGGCAAATTACCTAGCTGCCATCAGAAGAGGTAAGAGACAGCCAGAAGTCTCCAGTTTATGAATGAAGGAAGGTTTTTAAAAATGAAGAACTATAAAAGGGGTAGGAGGGAGACTCCTAATTTCTATATTTAACCCTGAAACTCATGTAAAAATTCGAAAGATGAAACTGGAGAAACTGAGGGAGTCTCAGAACTGGCTTGCTTCTCTTTCAAATATGACGACATTGAAAAAATTCCTTTTCCTGCATTTTGCTATAGTTGTCTCTTTCATTGTTTTTTGTTTGTTTGTTTGATTGTTTTTGTCTTGTTTTCTTTGTATTTGCAGATCTTTGCTCATTACAGTTGTCAGAAACCAGGCTTTGACACTAAACCTTCTGATGATAGTATCACACTTAAGTTGTATATGCTCAAGGGTCCAGGGCTTTGGGGACCATCAAAGACACACTCCTGTTTCTGTCAGGAACTAGAGACATCCTGAGAATAAAGACCACAGAATCATATTCAGTACTGAAGATGGGCATCATATCATGTAGATACAGAAAACAAAAACAGAGGAGGCAGAGATGCCTACTTCCTAAGGATAGAGGACAACTTAACAGATAAGGATAGCCCAGTAAAATCTGCAGTGGAAAGATCTCTGCAACTTCAGTAATAGCTGTCTAAATCAGACAGAAAATCAGAATGATCTAAATCAGAAATTACCTACAAACATCTTAAATATATTAGTAAAGTTAAGTAAGAAATTACACAAACCAGAAAAAAAGGCAATGCTCATTTCATAAATGGAGATGTGTCCATAAAGTGAGAAGTAATGGCTGGAGGCCTGTTTAAGAAAAAGAGCTCCACTATAGGTGGAACAACAATATGAACTAACCAGTACCCCCCAGAGATCGTGTCTCTAGCTGCATATATATCAGAAGATGGCCTAGTCGGCCATCATTGGAAAGAGAGGCCCATTGGTCTTGCAAACTTTATATGCCTCAGTACAGGGGAACGCCAGGGCCAAGAAGTGGGAGTGGGTGGGGAGGGGAGGGAGGAGGGAGGGTATGGGGGACTTTTGGGATAGCATTGGAAATGTAAATGAAGAAAATACCTAATAAATAAAAAATAATAATAAAAAAAGAAAAGAAAAAAGAAAAAGAGCTCCAGAATACTGCTATAGGTTTTCAGGAAGAATTATTTGGGAGATCTCAGGGATAAACAGACGGCCCAGTGATTTAAAAAAAAAAAAAAGCCCTGACTGCTGTTCCAGGAGACTAGCCTTCAATTTCTAACACATGTACAACATACAACTATCTCATTACAAACACAGGACATCTGAACCTACTTGCTGATCTCCACAGCCACCAGATACCATCATGGTGCTTAGACATACATTCAGGGAAAAAAGTCATACACATAATAAAAATGAATAATATTTATTAATTAATGTAAGAGAAAGGGAAGGGAGCAAAAGATACAAACATTGAAAATAACCACAATGGGAGAGATTATGGAAAATATTCTCCCTTAAGGACTCAGCCAGATCAAGGGCCAAAGCCAATTTTCAGATACTCCTGTTTAGCTAGTCTATTGTTATCTACCTATGGACACTCACCATATTTGCTAAGCCTGTAGTAGCAGAGCAAGTTCAAGATCTCTATTGTTTCCCACAATCTGCATGTCTGCAATACAACTCAAGAATGAATGAGACCCAGAGCTCCAGGAGGCCAGCCTCAGAAGAAAGGGAATAGAAATAACACAACTCACAGGAGCCTGAAACCAACATGCAATGGGACCCTGCCCTCCTCCTGGCACCTGAGAAGGTTCACTAGGCTGGGGGATGAACAGGGAGCACAGCTCTGGACCTCAATGATGAAGGAAGCCAGGCACAGGGAGCCTAAAGTGAAAGCCTGGAGTTGTTGGAAGGGACAGGGCCAAGGCTAGGCTTCCCTTGTCTGTGGTGATGTTGCACAGCATCCTTGTGGCTTTAGAATGAGATTTTTTTTAATTTATTTATTTATTAGGTATTTTCTTCACTTACATTTCCAATGCTATCAGAATGAGATTCTTTATTTCAGTACCAATACTTACTTGCCAGAGTCAGAAAGCAGGCCAGCATTGCTACCAGCAGCAAGAGAAGAGCTGGAGGTAACAAAGTCTTCCTCCTAAATGATGGTACAGGTTTAGTCCAGAATGATTTTCTTTTTTTTTTTTAACGATTTATTTATTATTATATATAAGTACTGTAGCTGTCTTCAGACACACCAGAAGAGGGCGTCAGATCTCATTGCGGATGGTTGTGAGCCACCATGTGATTGCTGGGATTTGGACTCAGGACCTTCGGAAAAGCAGTTGGTGCTCTTAACCACTGAGCCATCTCTCCAGCCCCCCAGAATGATTTTCATTCACAAAACATTTCTGAACTTCTGGAAGAAACTGATTGACTTTGCTTAAAGTACCCAGTGGGACATACAGAGACATGAAGGGTCATGAAAAGATTTACTATAGGGGACAAATTTCTAGAGCCTTGCTTCCTTCTGCAGATTCAGCTCTGGTCCCTTATATCCTAGGAGCAGTGTCTTGGGACAAGTTTCTTACCCTGATCCCTGTACATGTCCTGTTGACAACATCCATCTGATTCCTAGCCCAGATTCTGATCTGGCTGACAGAATCAAGGAAGGAAAAAAAAAAACAAAGTCCTACAAAACTCCCTGGTATGATCATCCTCTTGCTGATCTGGGGTTTCTTTGCCTCCTCTTATGTCATGGTCTTAAACTGGTGTGGCGAGGCATCTCTGATGATTTATACACAAAATTTCTTCTGTGTTTCTCTATGACGCGACTTTGACATTCCAAAGACCTTCAAGACACAAACATGCAGCCCAATACTCTGTACATTCATTGGGAACATTGTAAAATTATCAACCACCCATGTTATGGCCACCATTTAATGTCTCAGAGATTAAGGACCCAGGCTTTCTTACCCTTATCCATTTCTTGGGTCCTATATAGTTACAGCATCATTTGCCCACTTCTGTGTTCACAGGGGCATCTTCTATTAGGTCTGATCTTACCTTGATGCCACAGTTTACATTTGTGGCATGGGGTAGCTTCCCTAGCTCTGTAGCTATTGCAGGACAGTGTGTGAAATGGAAAGCAATGGTCATACAGAATGAGAAAGACTTCCTGTACCTCAGTTGCTCCTTCCCTGCACAATACAATTGGTGTAAGGACAGCTGTTGCTTGGATTAAATCCTTTTTGCCAGAGGCTTGTTGCTGTGTCCCAGATATAGAGGAGGCTCTGGGACTTTCTGGGGGAATGTCTCCAGGACAGCCCACAGCACTGAGCCCTCTCTACACTAACATGTGTCTGCTTCCCAGCAATCTCTTTCTCTCTCAGCAGAGGCTGGCTTAGAAATATCCATCACTGACTAAATCTTTCTTTTCACTGAACTACAACATCACACTTCTTTATCGAAGATACACATGTGTCTAGTGTTTTTGATATTTCTTACCATGGTAGGTGGTTGATTCGTGTATTGAGCACGCGTAAAGCCTCATACAGAAAATGAAGTGTGATTTCCTGGTAGGACCTTTGTTCTCTGTGTGGAATGCAGTGCCTGCTGTGACAAAAAGCTGCCAGGTAGAACCAAATGTATCATAAATTGAGGAGTGTTATATGTGCTGGGGAGACAGACAGCCCTGTGGGATATAAAATCTGAATGCTGTCTCACCTGCTTGCTGGTTGCAGCCTTGATGACATTGGGAGTACTTCCTGGGTCCCCAGATGTCTACTGCACCCCTGAGGAATCCTTCACAGTTTGACACCACAGAAGTTAGTGGTCCCACCACTAGGCACACCCCATGAGTCAAGACTCAGTTGCTGCTCAAACTCTAGACATGTCTTCGGCAGTCCCATTTTGAAACATGACCTGACCTCTGTAAGGATCTTCCTGCCATCTAGGGAGCACACTCTTGGAACCCGTGTCAATGGTCTGTGCAGACTCTGAGCCTGACAGATTTCTACCACACTGAATTCTACATGGTCTGATTTAAAGCTTCTTCCTTCCTGTGTATGCGATCCTACCAGGTGTCAGCATATATTCCAATGCTCTGACTCTCCTGAGAGTGTGGTTACTGGAAGGTCTGGAGCTAACAAACCACCAGCTCAGTAGAGGTCTTTGTTTGGGTACAGAAGGGAGAGGGTTTTCCACTATTTCTCCTGGTGTGGCTGCTTAAAACTTTTGTCTCCCTTGTTCCATCTCTCCTGACTTAAAATATCTGTTTCTGAGAGCACACTGGATTTTTTCAGGGGCCTTCTGTCTTTGCCACAGCTCTGGTCACTTCTCTTCAGTGAGGGTGCTTGTTAGACCCACAGTCCCCCCTTTATGAAATCTGGACTTTTCCCTTTTACTACTTTATATGATTTCCTTTAATAAGGTACATTATTCTTACCATCACTCACTGTGTCTGGTAGTTTTTATCCAAGCCACACTCACTTATTCCTGGCATATTTTTCATGTGTCCTGAGTGTCCCAGCCCCATCCAGCTTTGTTTCATCCTTCTACAGAGAGTAAGACCTATACTTAATACTGCACATGAGGAAGGTGTCACTCTCCTGTTCTCAGAACAGGGAAGAAGAAGAAGAAAAAAAAAAGGTCAGTGACTGCTGCCTACCCACCAAGTTCATCTGCAGGATCCTAACATGAGGGTTAGGCTTAAGTTCAGGAAAAGGAGGCCTCTTCTCTCATCTGCTCTATATCATTTCCTGTATTTCTTTACAAATAAGCTAGAGATTTCTGAACATCACTCACCTCCTCTGAAAGCTGTTGACTAACTTTCCCCACTTCATTCTCTGGACAGTCCATCAGAGTGACTCTGTCTTCCCCTTTACCATGGATTTCTTCTAGCTCATGAAGGCCTTGAACTCCTCTGCTTCCCAATGACAAGAATTACAGGCGTGCACCATCATGCCCTGCTATATTAGAAGAATTCTGTTAGAGAATATTTTAATATTAAATAATATTTTACACTGTCTTAGGTTTTCTATTGCTGTGAAGACATACTGTAATAGCCTCATGTTCATGAATTCCATGTCAATTTAACAGAATCAAAGAGAAATAAGGGTTCCATACATTTACATAATTAACTATAACCTAGCTCTCAGCAATGGACTAGCCACAGCTTTTAGATCAGTGGTTCTAAACATGCAGGTTGCTACCTCCTTAGCAAACCTCTGTAACCAAATTTTACTTACATTGCAATTAAAATATAAGCGACAGTTATGAAGTGGCAAAAAAAAAGTAATTTGAAGGTTGGGGGTCACCACAACATAAGGAACTGTATTAAAGGGTTCCAGAACTAGGAAGATAGAGAACCACTGCCTCAGACTACCCACTGACTAACGTTTGCCAGCAGCAGTGGGAAGGGCATTAATAAGAGTTCAGAAAACAAAACAGGTGATCACTAGGGAGTAATTCAATCTTGTTCCAAGACTCCCAAAAGGAAAACCTCACCTCTAGGCAACTTGTTAGATTGCAGCATGCTGCAAACTGACATCTCAGAGCAGCATTCTGGGCCCTGGGCCCTGGGCCCTGGGCCCAGAGCCTCCAACCAGGACTGAATTGTGTCCAGCCATGTCTGAACTCAGAGTCACAGCACTGGAAGTGACATGAACAGACGTTCTTGCAAACTTCATAGAACTGTACAGCAGCCAGTCTAGACTCTCTTCATTTACAGGTAGTAGATCTCATTCCAGATAGCTGAATAAAGGACCTGCCTAAGGAACAACTATTTCTCCAAAATGTTGATCCTGCATCTGCTGCCACACAGGGCTGGTGAAGCTCTTCTTCCTGCCCAGTCTGAACTCCTTTGCAATATAGTTAGAAATGCATTGTTCCTTCCACAACATAAATAATATCTAAGCTCCCAAGATAGCATTAGTGATTTTTAGTACTTGAATACATCACAGTCAACTTAAGGGCTTCTTAATACTTCCAAAGCTCTCTATGGAAAATATTTGGCCATATTAATGACTAACTTTTGAACAATTTGTACATAAAGGACTTAGACAATGAACATCATACTTTAGAATAACATTCATTAACCTAGCATCCATTCAGTGTGCGAGGTTCTCCTATGGATGTGAATGCAGCCATAAAGAAGAGTTCAGTGATGTTTTATGCCCTCAGTGTGAACAACCTTGTGCCCATTTAGGGACATATCAATGAGTAAAAATTACATTAGCCCACATGGTTGGCAAATTCCTTTTATTCCTGAGCACTTTGGAGCCAGTAGCAGATTAATGCCTGAGTGCTCGGTCAGCCTGGTCTACATAGCCACTTCCAGTCCAGCCAGGCTACATCCTGAGATGCTGTTTCAAAAGAAACTAAAGAAAACTAATATGGAGGGCCCTTGCTACTCTTGCAGACGACCAGAGTTGTTTTTCCAGCACCTGAGTCTAGCAGTTCATACATTTCTTAACTCCAGATGCAGGATTTCTGACTACCTTTTCTGGAATCTATGGGTACCTGTACCTTGCATACACACAGAGACAACAAGAATACATACAAATAAAACTGAGTCTTAAAATAGTTTCTCTGAAAATATATCTGTGCAACTACATTTTTCTCTGTTCCAAATATTTTCTTAAAAAAGTACTAAAAGGATGACACAAAATTCTATGATTTGTGGTGTGGACAATGAAAATAAGGAGTTCCAGAAATTTTCAGTATCCAAAATGATCTTCGGAAGGCATCATTCTATTTTGGAAAATTGTTCTTTCTCTTTTCATTCAGCTTACATAATTAGTTATCAATATCTGCATTGAATCAAAACTCTCAAGACCTCCGGTTCCTACCATGATAGACATGGATTAATATAATCCACACAAGCACAGTTACCACAGAAGGCTTCACAATGTCTGAGCACATAGAGAGATTCTAAAATTGAAATGTTTGACAATTGCTGACTTACAGGCCTCTGGGCTAGGACACAAGGATGGTATAACTTGGACCAGAAGGACAAACTCATACTTAAACACTGATGCCAGGATACAAAGCTGTACAACTGGTGCCAGGTGGGGAAGCAGTACCCTAGAAATCTCCCACACCCAGGAATCGATCTCTCCAAGACCCGCCCCATCAGGTCTACGTCACTGCCTTTGGGAAATCTACGAGAAGCCAATCAGCATTAGCCACATCAGTTTTATAAAGTGAAGAGATATCAGGACCGATTGAGACTCCATTCATCAGAGAGGATGAGGAACCCTGGACACTTTGCCATCCTTTGCCTCCTATTGGTGACCATAGACCTGCCCCAGTATTGTGAAGGTGGGTGCCGGGCATGGAGGGAACTGGCCTTTTAGGGAGCAGGACACAGCACTCGAAATCCTCATCTCTGCACTTTCTTCCTTGAATAACCAGACCCTCCCTGATCCCTGAGCTGGATCACCCCTGACCCTCTCCTGCGTCTCAGGTCCACAGACACACACCACCACCCATGCTCTGCTCCCTACAAACCTACTCTGGGTTCAGGCTGAAGGGTCAGGGTCTCAATGTGCACCACCCACAGGATCACACTGGCTGAAGACTTTCAGGATTGTAATAATGGAGCCTGGCATATTGGAGCCCCGGTTCATCCAGGTCAGCTATGTAGACTCCATACAGTATCAGGGATTCGACAGCAGATCAGAGACTGTGGGGATGCAACCTCGGGCTGCTTGGATGAAGCAGGAGCCACCTGAATATTGGAAGAATGAGACAGAACATGCCATGGGCGCGTCACTGTTAGCAAGACGAACTCTTATATACATGGTGACTGAAAATAATAACAAGAAGAATGGTAAGTCATCTCAGGACTGAGGTCTTAACTCCTCAGTGACCTCACGGTCTGGCCCAGTAAGCTCCACTCTAGGTCCTCAAGTCAGAGATTCAGCCCTAGTCAAAGGGAACCCTGTATTTTAGACCCCAGAGAACTACAGGCTGTTACCTGAGTAGGGATTTAGTTGGGGAAAAAAATCCCTGGGAGGGAGGAAGAAGCCTTAAAGTGACTAGAGTCTGAATGGGGGTGGGGCAGACTATCACACCCTGCAGGAAGTGTTTGGCTGCAATGTGGCACATGATGGGAGCTTCCTTGGTGGTCACTACGGGCTCACCTACTATGGCTATGATTACATCATCCTGAATGAGGACCTGAACTCTTGGACTACAGAGGGAAAAGTAGGTGGAAAATTTAATCCAGACCGGAAGCAAGGAAGCGTGACAGAAGGTTGGAGGACTTACCTGAAAGGGGAGTGCACAGAAAGGTTTCTTAGATGCCTGGACCTTGGAAAGGAGACCTTGCTGCGCTCCGGTAAGAGAGGCCCTTGCCAACCCCTTCTGCTTTCTGAGATTGGAGCTCTTGACTCCCTGAGGCCTCCTCCTCAGCAGGGAGCAGCTGGAATGCTTACACTGTCTTGCATCAAAGGGAAAAGAGAGCTCCTCAGTGTCCTGACTCAACATGAGAGAGGGACTCTCCAGAGGATTCAGCCTTCTCCCAGGATAGTTCACTGTGTCCATTAACAGCAGTTCCCTTCCACCTGCACTGTGTATCATGGCCTCTCTCAGGCCTGATCACTGTCCATGCACAATGACATTTAAAGTCTGACTCCAGGGTTGCTGAGTCCCTAGACCCCTTCCCCAGTCAGAACCAGAAGTCTATTTGTCTAGAGGGAGACCCAGAGTTACCTGCTCTGAGTTGGCTCATGGTTATTGTAAAATATTACAAAGAATAGATCACTCAGAACCTGGGTTTAGGCTTCTGTGTGGACTCTGCTCCCTCCCTCATCCAAGTCTCCCACCCTTTCCAGGGATGGTCCCATGCACACTACTCGGGCCCCCGGAGGAGTGCAAAATACCTGAATTTTCCAATTGTTCCCCTCAGATGCCCCCCGAACACATGTGACCCACAAAGTAACACCTGAAGGGAATGTCACCCTGAGGTGCTGGGCTCTGGGTTTCTACCCAGCTGACATCACCCTGACCTGGAAGAGAGATGGGAAAAACCACACCCAGGACATGGAGCTGCCAGACACCAGGCCTGCAGGGGATGGAACCTTCCAGAAGTGGGCAGCAGTGGTGGTTCCTTTTGGAGAAGAGCTGAGATACACATGTCATGTGCACCATGAAGGGTTACCTGGGCCACTCACTCTGAAATGGGGTAAGGAGTGGGTGTGAGCACATACTCTGCTGTCAGGAAAAATGTGAGCTCTTTGAAAATAAGAGCAAGATCAGGGTTGAGAGCTAGGGTCGGACTCCTCACTCTTCCTTCTTTTCCATCCTCAGGGCCTCCACAAACTATCCCCATCATAGCAATTCTCATCGGCCTGGTTCTTGTAGCTTTGGTGGTGGGAACTGTGGTGATTTTTCTGGTGTGGAGGAAATAAAGGTAAGAAAGGGTCTGAATGCTTGTCTCTCTACAGATCTGTAGACCAAGCTATAAATGAACCCTGCCTCAATAGAGGAAAGATGTATCCACTCAGGCACTGGGACTTATGTGCTCACATTAACTCTATCATAAAGCATGAGGGAAATATAGAAAGGTCCACTGCCCTCATGATGGAGGAGATGGAGACTGGTTGTGATTCCCACAGTCAGAGAGATGTCACAGAGAAGGTCCCTGCTAAGAACAGACCTACAGAAGGCCAGTTAGTCCTCTTTACTTACTATCTTCCATTGTGTTTTCTCCTCTGTACCCTGAGCTGCAGTCAAAGTTCTAGGAACTTCCCTGGGGTTTGACCAGGAGATCCTTCCAATCCCACAACATTACTTCTTGCTAAGTCTCTCACTGGCTGTGTTCATTCTAGAGGTGGGAAAGAGGTATCTATACTTCAGTTGCCACTAATTAAGTCTGAGTTGCTTGCTGAGCCCCTTGCAATTAGGAAGACAGGTACCCATTGTGGGTACTCACACATTTTCTCTCTGGGCCCTATTGCTGTGGGCCCTCAACAGGTCTGGTGCTGTAATGCCATAGGCATGGACAGTGCCCAGAGATCTGATGCATCTCTCCCAGTAGGATATGAAGTACTCAGGAACCATATTCCTGAGCTGGGTGACTTGCTAGACTGGAATTGTTGTTAGCATGGATGCCTGTTTGGTATAATGGTTTAACAATAACCAATCAGAATCTGTGCTTCATTATTTCCTTCTAATAGTGTGAAGATATCTGACTTGGGTGACATCAAAAGCTCCTTACTTTTCTTTCAATGGCTACCATCTGTGTCCAGGTCTCTGTTTCCTGTAAGTACAACATGAGGAAGTGAGTTCAGCCCAGACCTGAGCATGACTCCCCTCCACACTGACCTGTGTCTTCTCCAGTCATCTCACCTGCTCCAGGAGAGGCAGGCCTGGGAGACCTCCATGAGAAATTGACTTTTAGTTTCCAGTGAGTTGTAAATTTATTCTTCCTCCTTCAACATTAGGATTTTGTTCAATTATTGTGAATTCTAGTCATGGTTTATTTAATGAGTAAACCAAATCAAAGCAAGATTAATAAAATAGTAACTCTGTCTTGAGAAGTTGAAATCCATTATTTTGGTCTTCTCTGTCTTTTTCTAGGTGCCTTTCTTTCCATTCAACCTTATACCTAAATCTCTTAATTTCTCTTCCTAATAAACTTGGATTTTGATTCATACTTGTTGTCTTAAAATTTTTTCTTTCCGAGTCAAGAATCTCATCTTCACTTAAGTAGAGGTTTCTTGTAAATGATGCTTTTACTTCCTCAGATGATAAGATAAGATGAGAGCTGGACGAAAGCTGGACAAATACATGGCTTGGACTGAGCCCAGAGCGTGTCCTCTTTTCTAATGATTGCTAGGCTAGCCCTGAAAGCTTCAAGCCTCCATACAATCTAATCTTCCAAGCTGACTGATTCAATCTGGCTTTTCTCAGCTTCTGACTGAATTGCTTTGTTGGCCTCATACTAAGTTTGGCAATCTGTTCTAATCTTCTGGCTCCATCTCATTCTCAGCGTAGTTCTATCTTCACTTGTATCTTGTATGTTCTCTCTGTAATCTTACTTTGTAAAACTGTCCTGGCAAAACTGCAGTACACACACCACACACCACAGCACACTTTCTCTCTTGGTGCTGTTCTATGAGAGTTAGGCATATCCTATTTCTGACTTGTTCTATCAGATCTTTCTCTAATTTATCATTTTATCTGGCCCTCAATTAGATGCTGCTTTCAAACATGCTGACTTACTTCTACCAACTAAGCTTTACTTCATTGTTAGGTCTGGCAAGATTTTCCCTGTCCAATTCCATTAATACTAGTGCAGCAGGAAGCCTGTGATTGAATGAGAAAAGTGGAGGAAGCAGAAAGAATTGCATGGACAGCAAGCAACTCAGAGGAGAGGAAGAAGCCAAGATGGAAGTGGACAAACAGGAAGGAAATCCTGATCCTGCATGGTTTTAAATAGCCACAGGTAGTTATGAATATCATATATGGATAGAATAATTGGAAAAACATGTCTGATCTAGGTGGGGAGCTTGTATCATTATCAATTAGATCTGAAATTATTGTATGTATATCTTGTGATTCGAAAATATATTGATATATAAATCTGTCTTGAAAATTATAAGCTTCTAGAGTTTTGTTTCTACTGGGTTGCTTGGTGTTGTAGCAGCTGGCTGTGGGGAGGATGGCTGCTGTATGGGGCTGGCATGGGAGCGAGGGAACTCGGGAGCTCCAAGCACTGCAGGAGAGTTGGCAGGCAGACAGTAGCTGGATGGAGCACAGGAACTTGGAGGTTCTATTATATGTCCCTCAACAGTTGCAAGTGAAAAGTATGTACCAAGGGTGTGTCTGCATTCAAGCTGGATTGTATCTTTGGATATAACCCCTTGCCAGAACAGCCAAGTGGCTGGATTAAAATTCCTCTACAATTTCTGAACAGAAGGTCTTATACATGCACCGTGGAGCGGTCTCTACCCTACATCAGGCTGGGTCTGCCACTGTTCCTGCTGACCAGAAGAACTCTCTGAAACAACGCTGGCCAGGTTGCTTGGCTATCACTCTTTTGTTTTGCCTGTCACCTACAACCCTTCCCCTTCACTATCTGAAGATCCACAGAGTGAATTGTTTTATTTTTGTGGTTGTTTTATCTGCATGTATGTTTGCCTCTGTAACACTTGTATACCTTGTGCCCATGGGTCCTCAGGTCCCCTGGAAGTCATGTCACAGACAGCTGTGGACTGTCATGGAGACATTAGAAACCAAAAGCAAGTTCTCTGGAATAACAACCAGTGCTCTTACCAAATAACAAGTACCAAGTGCTCCTAACAACTATATTTCTGCCCTTTAATTGTGTGTGTGTGTGTGTGTGTGTTTATTTGTGTGTTTGTGTTGTGTATATGTCTTCTTCTGTGTATGTGACTGTGTAAGGGAGATGAAGAGAGAGAGAGAAGAGAGAGGCATGGGAGATGAGTATTTGTGCACAGAATACAGTGCCCTTGGATGGTAGAAGAAGGCAGTGGAGCCCTAGGAGATGGCATTTCAGAGAGTTGTAAACTACCTTATTAAGCGTGCAGAGAACCAAACTCAGATTCTCAGGAATTGCTCTTCATCACTGAACCATCTCTCTGACTTTTTGAGTTAGAACTAGAATACATAGTTTTCTAATACTTACAAACAGGAGTGAGAGACACATTGGTTTTATAAGAGAATGATTAGCTTCAGGGAACTAGAAATCACTACAACTTGTGGCCCCGGGGCTCCAAGGGTTGGGCTGCCCCTTGCTCACCCTCCCCCCATTGAGTGGGTCAGAGGCTTGGATGCCCACCCGGGGCTGAGTGGAAAGCGTTTGACAGCCCTCCCACGTCCGCCTGTCCAGAGCATAGGTGGAACTCTGGCGGGGCATGGGTCCTCCCTTCTCCCTCCTTCCCCTAGGCCCCGTTTTAGTTCCTACAACTTGTCATAGATGGGCATCACCAGCTACTCACATCAGGCTGTTCCTCACTACTCTAAGTCTCCAGTTGTGCCTCTCTTCATTTTGTACACATCATTCTGCTTCTTTGTCTCTTCCATCTCTCCACCACATTCTTGCTTATCTAAGTCATACATGGTGCCTGTGGGTATCTCGGCCATCTCAGGAGTGCCATGCCCTGCCTCTGTGTGGCACTAGACAGGGGTTATCTCGGGCTTGGTCTGTCACACAGAACTTAGAATGGTGGTCATGGGGGTCATCTTTGGCATGGGAAGAAGACACAATTTTAATCTGGATCTCCTGAATTGGGCAGATACACGTTTATATTGAGCCATGCCTTATGCTGGCAGCCCCTATAAATCACATGGAAGAAGAAATGTTTACTGCTCTTGTCTGCCTCCCCTCCGCACTTTGGCTGGAATCCATTCCTTCACTAGCATTAGAGTCTACCTCAGTATTCTGATTTATATGGAAGACCAGCTGAGACATCCAGTCTCATGAACTGAATAAACATCTACTGGATTCTTGTACTTTCCTTAACTAGACAGTGATTATTGGACAAGCTGGACCACAGCCTGTAAGCCACTCTAATAAATCCCCTGTATATACATACATACACACATGCAAATACTCATACCTACATATGCAAAAATACACCTACATATAGAGAGAGACACATAACATATACAAACATATATTTATTCTGTAAGTTCGGTTTGTATAGAGAACCTAAACTAGTATTGTCTTATTTGGGAGATTCAGTGTCTGTGAGCCCTGATTCTAATGGCTTTTGTTCGGAACAGAGGGTTCTAAGAGAATCTCTATGTTTGTAATATCAGATCCTGGATCTCAGGTGTATCAGGAAAGTGCGGGCATGGTCATAGACAGAACTTGCCGAAATGATATAGCCAAAAGGCACACACACACACACGCGCGCGCACACACACACCCACACACACACACACACAATCCTGGTTGACACACTTCAGTTAGCAAGGACACTTAGCAAAGAATGGAGTTACAGAGGCCAAATGTAACATTAGTGTAGGTAGGCACTTTCCCAGACCTATTGACTGTGATGGACTTGTTGTCACTCTCATTTTGGCAGGTATTAGGGTCTCTGTGCTGGGCTCTTAGGTCAGAATGATGCCTCTTACATAGCATCACTTGTGCAAAAATCTTGGCAGGATGTTTTTCCAATATGGCATTGATGGGTATACTGGCTAGTTTTGTGTCAACTTGACACAGCTGGAGTTATCACAGAGAAAGGAGTTTCAGTTGGGGAAATGCCTCCATGAGATCCAGCTGTAAGGTATTTTCTCAATTAGTGACCAAGTGGGGAGGTCCCCTTGTGGGTGGTGCCATCACTGGGCTGGTAGTCTTACTTCTATAAGAGAGCAGGCTAAGCAAGCCAGGGGAAGCAAGCCAGTAAAGAACATCCCTCCATGACCTCTGCATCAGCTCCTGCTTCCTGACCTGCTTGAGTTCCAGTCCTGACTTCCTTGGTGATGAACAGCAGTATGGAAGTATAAACCGAATAAACCCTTTCCTCCCCAACTTGTTTCTTGGTCATGATGTTTGTGCAGGAATAGAAACCCTGACTAAGACAATGGGAGTGACCTTGTCCTAGTGTACAATATTCATACAATCACAATGATTTGTACACATGAATAGAAGAGATACCCAGGCATGGCTGTGTATGGTGCTTAAAATTAATTCAGAGGTTTCTAACCATCTTTGATTATTTAGTTACCAAATAAAAGGCACAAAACCTTTATATTAATAATAAGCCTTGACAGTATTAGAGCTGGGAAGATATCAACCTTCCATAACATTTTTGTCTACCTCTTTATCAATAACCTCGAGATATTACTGCCCATGTTCCATCTGAGCTGCTCCTGCTGGCTGGCCCTCAGGGCCGTGCTCTCATGATCTACCCACCTCAAGATGTCTTCCTTCTCCCTTCTCCTCTCTCTCCTTTTTTTTTCTTTGTCTTCTCTCCTCAAACACAAGCTCAGCAACTGAAACAATGCCTACATCTCTTCTACAGAACTACAGGCTTTCCTATGTTTACTTAATCTAAAGTTTTAAATAAGGAACAAAGTGGCAGAGCATCACGTGGTGTATGTGTGGATTCCTTTGTCCCTGAGGATCTATCCACCTGGGGGCAATCAACCTTGGGGGCCAGTATTTAGCATTACAATCCATAGCAAACAACCTAACTTCAACAGTGGAACCTTACTCCCAGCACTTGGGAGGCAGAAGTAGGGGCAGGTGGATCTCTGTGATTGTGACCCCATCCTTGTCTAGAGAGCAAGTTCTAGGCTACCCATAGTAGGAAGACATTGATAAAATTAACAAATTAATAAAATAAACTAGAGCAGCTATTCACATGTCAACCATACTTCAATAAAAAAATGATTTAAAGGTGGGATTTTATTCTAAAGGAGTCTTAGAAGTTCTTGGTTATAAGAAAAGATCCAGGTTCAAAGTAGATTCCTACTTCATAAGGTGATGCAGACTTCTCCAGAGAAACAATGCCATGGTGCCTGAGCTCCTGACACAGTCAATGTTCAGTGTGTTGGTGTCCCTTAGATTAGGTCACATTAGTCAGGACACAGGGGAGACAGAGTAACCGTGCTTTATTGAATATTCCAGCATCTTTTATAGGCAAGCAGAATAAAGATTTCCCACAACTTCCAACACTCAGCAGCTTCTGTTTCTTAAGCAATAGTTTATCTGGGTTCAAGGTGACCCAAACCTCCTTGCAGACTGAGAAATCGGTCAGCAGTCCAAAGCTATTACGGGTTTCCTAGATTAACTAAAACAAAGTGTCTCATGAGAAAATTATCATGGAGGCTACTTCCTCAGGCATGCAGCTCACTTGGCAGAAATTAATATTCTCTGCTAAGAAAGTATGCTTTCTCCGTATCCCAGTGTGCCAAACTTACAGAACCCTTAACCAATGAGTCTTTTCTCTAGTCCCAGGCTTCCTCTTCATTTTATTGAAAAAGAATACTTCTAATGAATAACCTAAGAAATTATTGTGAAACAACTTTTTAAAATATTGAACATATATGAAAACAACTTTTATTGCAATGCTATTTCTCAAATTTTCTAATTCACTTTGATTGATAGCATTAGAGAGAATATTTCCTGTCTCTATGTATGTGGTACTTGTCAATAATAAATCTTCTGCCCAAAACAGACAGAGGATTTAGCAAGTTCAGCAACCCTCAGGATTCCTGGTTCTCCAGTACAGGAACATACTCCAATAAGTTCAGAACACACATATGGCCGAAGGTCCCTCCTTGCATCCAAAACTCCAAGTGGCTTCGAATATACCCATAGAACTCAGTTCCCAAATACCTCAAGAGCCTGCAAGGGACTTAGCTTTTCAGATGTGTCAGAGTCCCCTAGTGACCCCAGGAATTACAATGCAATCAAGTCTTTCACTCCCTGAAAGGAACCTACTTCAGCAAGAGTCTCAAGGACCATCAAGACAATCAGGTTGTATGACACTGTCAGATAAATATGGTGACAAACAAACTGGCCCTATGACTTCAAGAAAGCTTCGAAAACAACACACTGTGTACTCCAAAGAACAGCAGCACCTGCTGAAAGAACATTTTAAGGAGTGCCAGTACCCAAACGAGAAGAAAATTGTGGAGCTGGCAGTATTGGTTGGTGTTACAAAGATGGAGATCAAGATCTTGTTCAAAAACAACCGAGCTAAGTACAGCGGATTAACCTCCAGAATATTAAACAAGCACTGCCAGAGACAAATGGAAGCTCTAAAGCAGTTTCTGAGTCAACCCATTTTCCTGATTCCATACCTGTTGTTGCCTCTGACAATGAAGAATCCATGTGTTCAGGCACATTTGGTGAGGATTCCATTCCCAAACTCAACTGCAGCCAGGAATCTTCCCTGCGTTGTTTTCAGGCCTGTGATGGGGACATGTGTTGTCGGCAAGAATACCTGCTTGATGGCCATGCCCCTGTTACAGCTTGGAACTCTAGTCAATCAGCAGCAGTTGAATCTCAGACTGACTTAGCAGTAGCTGAAGCTCCAGTCACCCTGGCATATGCCGCCCAAGCCCCAGAGGATGCTCACAATTCAGGTCCATCTGCAGACAAGCTCTGGCGAAGGATCCTTGAAGACCTTCACACATCAGATGACTGACTGGCTTACTCTGAGAAACTCCTCCACTCCAGTTTACACCTCTCAGATCCTTGACTAGTCCAGCCTTTACAGCCATGAAGAAGTGTGTTATACACACATTTAGTCTCAGTATTTGGAGAAATTTTTATTATTTTTATTTTTTTAGGTATTTATTTCATTTACATTTCCAATGCTAGCCCAAAAGTCCCCCACATGCTCCCCCACCCACCCACTCCCACTTCTTGGCCCTGGTGTTCCCCTGTACTGAGGCAGATAAAGTTTGCATGACCAATGGGCCTCTCTTTCCACTGATGGCCAACTAGTCCATCTTCTGATACATATGCAGCTAGAGACACGAGCTCTGGGAGGTACTGGTTAGTTCATATTGTTGTTCCACCTATGGGGTTGCAGATCTCTTTAGCTCCTTGGGTACTTTCTCTAGCTCATCCATTGGGGGCCCTGTGATCCATCCAATAGCTAACTGTGAGCATCCACTTCTGTGTTTGCTAGGCCCCGGCTTAGCCTCACAAGAGACAGCTATATCTGGGTCCTTTCAGCAAAATCTTGCTAGTGTATGCAATGGTGTCAGTGTTTGGAGGCTGATTATGGGATGGATCCCTGGATATGGCAGTCTCTAGATGGTCCATCCATTCGTCTCAGCTCCAATATCGTAGAAGCTTCATACCACTGTGTTTTACGTAGTGCAATTGTTTCAAAGTCAGTTTATGTATTCATTCTTCATTGTTAGATTATATGTTCATTAAATAAAAGGAGAAAATAGTAAGTGTAAAATTCTTTTAATTCATTATTTTTACTCATTTTTCCAGTCATTACTCCCTTAGTCTCCCTGACCCACAGTTCCACATCCAACCCATTCTGTCAGACATTTTCCTCTAATATTTATGCATGCAAAGGCATGAATGCATGTATGCAAGTGTCCTGGGACTTGGAGTCAGAAAAGAGTGTAGGCTCTCCTGGAGTAAAACTATAGACTGTGGTGTTCTCACAGGTGTGCACTTGGAAGTCAACTCTGATCATCTGCAAGATTTAAATCATGTGGCGTAATCGCTCTGAGAGCACATAATTCAGAGTCCTTTGGTAGAAAATGATACTTTGTTTAGTATATATTTGGGGTGGCTGTGGATTCATGCAACATAGGGACCCACTATCAAGTCTAACTCCAGTTATATGAGTTCCTATGCCCTCTCCTTGCTTCAGAGGTCACTACATGCAACAGGAACCCTTATATACATGCAGAACAGGCAATCATATAATAGAAAAGCAATACATCTGATAAATAAATACTGTGAGCTACATCTCAACTGGAAAAAAAACAAAAAATAAATAAATAAATCTTCTGCCCTTTGGCTTAGACAGGGAATAGGAAGTGGGACATCTGGGAGGAAAGGTTAGAGCTAGGAAGGAAATTTGCCTGGAGAAGGTGTGAGGAGATGGATGTTTGATACCTGAGCACAGGTAACCAGTCTTGTGGCAGAATATATATTAAAATATATGGGTTATTCTAAGTTTTAATATAGTCAGAGAACAGCCTAGCTATATGGCTAATGTATGTGTAAATTTATTTTGATTCTGAGTTTTATTTCTTAGAGCCTAGGGGCTGGGAAGAACTGGGACCTAAATTCCACAGATAAGGGTCATGGAGCCTTCCAAGTGAAAGGCTGGAACAAACAAATTGATAAGCCTAAAATTAAAGTTAAACTTATTCCTAGATGTGAGTATCAGTGTTCCTGTGTAAATGACACAGCGCTCTTTGTCAAAAAAAAAAATAGTTCCACTTTTTGTGTGAGACCCATCTTTTTTGGATAACCATAGTTACCAACCCTCCTCAAAGAAGCAAACATAGACCAACACAGAGAACCATGACTGGGCACAATGCAGAGATTAACAGATCATGGGACGGGCCAATTCCCACTGATATATCAACATTACAGCTCCAGCATCTATGCCTCTGGACAGAAGGAATGGAAAGATTATAAAAGCTAGAGCAGTAGAAAGTCTGGTGTGAAACATTCTCTCCTATGAATAACTGCATAAGCAAGACAGGAACAACAGCAAGAAAACATAAAAAAATGAAAGAGGGCAATTCTGTGGGGCCCCACCACTAGACAAAGAACTGCAGGCATCTGATGATTGCTGAGCTAGAATTAGCCTGAGCCTCTTATTGCTCAGCCAGTAGAGAGTGGTCAGCCCTGAAACCATACACACACAAGCAACAAAAACAGACTCAGCATGTTGCAGTGTAAACACATACATTGTTACCTACACAGACATAGGTAACAATGATAATGAAAGAAAGAGAAGCTATTAAGGGGAGGAACTTGGAAGGGGTTGGAACAAGAGTAACTGAGAAGGGATAGCATGAGGCAAGCAGACATGAAGCAAATCTACTTCAATCAAAATATATCTAAGAAGTAAAATGTACAGGGAGATAAGAATGGATCAATTCGCATTCTTCTACATGATAACTGCCAGTTGTGCCAGCACCACTTGTTGAAAATGCTGTCTTTTTACCACTGGATGGTTTTAGCTCCCTTGTCAAAGATTAAGTGACCATAGCTGTGTGGATTCATTTCTGGGTCTTCAATTCTATTCCATTGATCTATCTGTCTGTCACCGTACCGGTACCATGCAGTTTTTTATCACAATTGCTCTGTAGTACAGCTTAATGTCAGGCATGGTGAGTCCACCAGAGATTCTTCTATAGTTGAGAATAGTTTTTGCTATCCTAGGTTTTTTGTTTTTCCAGATGAATTTGGAAATTGCCCTTTCTATCTCAGTGAAGAATTGAGTTGGAATTTTGGTGGGAATTGCATTGAATCTGTAGATTTCTTTCGGCAGGAAAGCCACTTTTACTATATTAATCCTGCCAATCCATGAGCACGGGAGATCTTTCCATCTTCTGAGATCTTCTTCAATTTCTTTCTTCAGAAGTTCTTATCATACAGATCCCTCACTTCCTTAGTTAGAGTCATGCCAAGGTATTTTATATTTTTTGTGACTATTGTGAAGGGTGTTGTTTCCCTAATTTCTTTCTCAGTCCATTTATCCTTTGTGTAGAGAAAGGCCATTGATTTATTTGAGTTAATTTTATATCCAGCTACTGCACTGAAGCTGTTTATCAGATTTAGGAGTTCTCTGGTGGAATTTTTGGAGTCACTTATATATACTATCATATCATCTGCAAACAGTGATATTTTGACTTCTTCCTTTCCAATTTGTATCCCCTTGATGTCCTTTGTTGTCGAATAGCTCTGGCTAGAACTTCAAGTACTATATTGAGTAGGTAGGGCGAGAGTGGACAGCCTTGTCTAGTCCCTGATTTTAGTAAGATTGCTTCCAGTTTCTCTCCACTTAGTTTGATGTTGGCTACTGGTTTGCTGTATATTGCTTTTATTATGTTTAGGTATGGGCCATGATTTCCTGATCTTTCCAAAACTTTTATCACAAAGGTGTGTCGGATTTTGTCCAATGCTTTCTCAGTATCTAACGAAATGATTATGTGGTTTTTGTCTTTGAGTTTGTTGATATAGTGGATTACGTTGATGGATTTCCATATATTAAACCATCCCTGCATTCCAGGGATGAAGCCTACTTGGTCATGGTGGATGATCGTTTTGATGTGTTCCTGGATTCTGTTTGCAAGGATTTTATTGAGTATTTGCATCAATATTCATAAGGGAAATTGGTCTGAAGTTCTCTTTCTTTGTTGGATCTTTGTGTGGTTTAGGTATCAGAGTAATTGTGGCTTCATAGAATGAATTGAGTAGAGTACTTTCTGTTTCTATTTTACGGAATAGTTTGAGAAGATGTGGAATTAGGTCTTCTTTGAAGGTCTGATAGAACTCTGCACTAAACCCGTCTAGTCCTGGGCTATTGATGACTGCTTCTATTGCTTTAGGGGAAATGTGACTATTTAGATTGTTAATCTGATCCTGATTTAACTTTGGTACCTGGTATCTGTCTAGGAAGTTGTCCATTTCATCCAGGTTTTCTAGTTCTGTTGAGTATAGCCTTTTGTAGTAGAATCTGATGATGTTTTGAATTTCCTCAGGTTCTGTTGTTATGTCTCCTTTTTCATTTTTTATTTTGTTGATTAGGATACTGTCCCTGTGCCCTCTAGTTAGTCTGGCTAAGGGTTTATCTATCTTGTTGATTTTCTCAAAGAACCAGCTCCTCATTTGGTTGATACTTTGAATAGTTCTTTTTGTTTCCACTTGGTTGATTTCAGCCCTGAGTTTGATCATTTCCTGCCGTCTACTCCTCTTGGGTGAATTTTCTTCCTTTAGTTCTAGAGCTTCTAGGTGTGCTGTCAGGCTGCTAGTATATGCTCTCTCTAGTTTCTTTTTGGAGGCACTCAGGGCTATGAGTTTTCCTCTTAGGACTGCCTTCATTGTGTCCCATAAGTTTGGGTATATTGTGGCTTCATTTTCATTAAACTCTAAAAAGTCTTTAATTTCTTTCTTTATTTCATCCTTGACCAAGGAATCATTGAGTAGAGTGTTGTTCAGTTTCCACGTGAATGTTGGCTTTCTATTATTTATGCTGTTGTTGAAGATCAGCCTTAGTCCATGGTGATCAGATAGGATGCATGGGATAATTTCAATATTTTTGTATCTGTTGAGTCCTGTTTTGTGACCAATTATATGGTCAATTTTGGAGGTGGTACCATGTGGAGCTGAGAAGAAGGTATATCCTTTTGTTTTAGGATAAAATGTTCTGTAGATATCAATTAAATCCATTTTTCATAACTCCTGTTAGTGTCCATATGTCTCTGTTTAGTTTCTGTTTCCCACATCTGTTTATTGATGAGAGTGGGGTGTTGAAGTCTCCCACTATTATTGTGTGAGGTGCAATGTGTGCTTTGAGCTTACTAAAGTTTCTTAAATAAATGTGGCTGCCCTTGTATTTGGAGCATAGATATTCAGAATTGAGAGTTCATCTTGGTAGATTTTACCTGTGATGAGTATGAAGAGCCCCTCCTTGTCTTTTTTGATAACTTTGGGTTGGAAGTCGATTTTATTCGATATAAGAATGGCTACTCCAGTTTGTTTCTTCAGACCATTTGCTTGGAAAATTGTTTTCCAGCCTTTCACTCTGAAGTAGCGTCTGTCCTTTTCATGAGGTGGGTTTCCTGTAAGCAACAAAATGTTGGGTCCTGTTTGTGTAGCCAGTCTATTAGTCTATGTCTTTGATAAAAAGAATCCATTGATGTTAAGAGAAATTAAAGAAAAGTAATTGTTGCTTCCTCTTATTTTTGTTGTTAAAGTTGGGATTCTGTTCTTGTGGCTGTCTTCTTTTAGGTTTGTTGAAGGACTACTTTCTTGATTTTTCTAGAGTGTAGTTTCCATTCTTATGTTGGTGTTTTCCCTTTATTATCCTTTGAAGGACCGGATTCGTGGAAAGATATTGTGTGAATTTGGTTTTATCATGGAATACTTTGATTTCTCCATCTATGGTAATTGAGAATTTTGTTGGGTATAGTAGCCTGGGCTGGCATTTGTGTTCTCTTAGGGTCTGCATAACATCTGTCCAGGATCTTTTGGCTTTCATAGTCTCTGGTGAGAAGTCTGGTGTAATTCTAATAGGTCTGCCTTTATATGTTACTTGACCTTTTTCCCTTACTGCTTTTAATATTCTATCTTTATTTAGTGCATTTGTTGTTCTGATTATTATGTGTCGGAAGTGATTTCTTTTCTGGTCCAGTCTATTTGGAGTTCTGTAGGCTTCTTGTATGTTTATGGGCATCTCTTTCTTTAGGTTTGGGAAGTTTTCTTCTATAATTTTGTTGAAGATATTTGCTGGCCCTTTAAGTTGAGAATCTTCATTCTCATCTACTCCTATTATCCGTAGGTTTGGTCTTCTCACTGTGTCCTGGATTTCCTGGATGTTTTGAGTTAGGATCTTTTTGCATTTTCCATTTTCTTTGATTGTTGTGCCCATGTTCTCTATGGAATCTTCTGTACCTGAGATTTTCTCTTCCATCTCTTGTATTCTGTTGCTGATGCCCGCATCTATGGTTCCAGATTTCTTTCCTAGGGTTTCTATCTCCAGCGTTGTCTCACTTGGTTTTTCTTTATTGTGTCTACTTCCCTTTGTAGGTCTTGTATGGTTTTGTTCAATTCCATCCCCTGTTTGGTTGTGTTTTCCTGTTTTTTCTTTATGAACTTCTACCTCTTTAGCAGTGTTCTCCTGTATTTCCTTAAGTGAGTTATTAAAGTCTTTCTTGATGTCCTCTACCAGCATCAAGAGATATGATTTTAAATCTGAGTCTTGCATTTTGGGTTTGTTGGGGTATCCAGGACTGGCTGAGGTGGGAGTGCTGGGTTCTGATGATGGTGAGTGGTCTTGGTTTCTGTTAGTAAGATTCTTACGTTTGCCTTTCGCCATCTGGTAATCTCTGGAGTTAGTTGTTATAGTTGTCTCTGGTTGGAGCTTGTTCCTCCTGTGATTCTGTTAGCCTCTGTCAGCAGACCTGGGAGTGTAGCTCTCTCCTGACTTTCAGTGATCAGAGTACTCTCTGCAGGCAAGCTCTCCTCTTGCAGGGAAGGTGCACAGATATCTGGCATTTGGACCTGCCTACTGACTGAAGATGAAGGCCCGAAACAGGGTCTGTCCCAGAAACTGTGTCACTCCTGCCTGTCCCAGACGCTTTGTAGCTTCTGTAGTCTGCACTCTCACCTGTTCAGACTAGTCTCTGAGGTATCCGAGACCCAAGATGGCTCCCCCAGGTGCTCTGCAGCAGAGCCCTCCCTGGCGGACTGGACACCTTTCCTCTGGCGGGGAAGGTGCCCAGATGTCTGGAGCCTGGAACGGGGTCTGTGCCAGAAACTGTGTCACTTCTGCCTATCCCAGAAGCTGTATAGCTTCTGTAGTCTGCACACTCACCTGTGCAGACTACTCACTGAGGGGTCTGGGACCCAAGATGGCTACCCCAGGTGCTCTGTGCCCAACAGTCACATCTTAGGTTCATTGTGCACAGATGATTGAGTCAATTGTCACTAGGAAAATTTTTCACCAAATTGTGCTGTGTTTAAATATGCCTGAAATAAACTATTGGGATCAGACTCCTTAAGTTTGAACCAACACTGCACTTACCTGCTTGCCTCCCACAGATCATCACTCTGCTTACTGTGGTGGACTCAGAGACCACAACAATAATATTTTATTTACCGTATCATTATCCCTAAGAAGCCTGTTTGTTTTCTAAAGAGAGACAAATGGTGAATGGATCCAGATGGGAGGACAGATGGGGATAATCTGGGAAGAGTAGAAAGAGGGGACACCCTTATCAGGATAAACTATGAGTTAAAAACATCTATTTTAAATAATAGGAAAATAGAGAGATGACTGCATGTTTCCTTGCTTATCCTCAGCTCAACTTCTCCACTCGGATACAGTCAAGGACCCACCACCCACCACTTCGACCCAATACAGATAATCTTTGCTTGAGACTCATTCCTCCTAGCTACATAAGGGCCACCATTGGTTCTTGCTTGCTTTCAAATCCAGATGTAGAAGTCACAGCTCCTCTAGCACCATGACTGCCTGGACACTGTCATGGTTCCTGCCAAGATTATAATGGACTGAATCTCTGAACATGTAAGCCTGGCATAAGGAAAGGTTCTGAGACTAACATCTGTCTTTATTGCTTTGCCCCATCTACTTTGAGAATGAAGACAATTCTCAGCATCAGCCAACATTCCAGAAAATGTTGACATCACTCTGAGGGGGCACACAGTCATTGTGAAGGGGCACATCGGAACTCTGAGGAGGGACTTCCATCAGATCAATGTAGAACTGAGTCTTCTTGGAAAGTAAATAAAACGCTCTGGGTTGACAAATTGTGGGATAACAAAAAGGAGCTGACTACTGTCAAAACCATCTAGAGTCATGTTCAGAACATGATCAAGGGTGTTACCCTGGGTTTCAGTTATAAGATAAGGTCTGTATATGCTCACTTTCCCATCAACGTCATTACTCAAGAGAATAGATCTTTGGTTGAAACCCGAAACTTCTTGGATGAAAAGTACATCAGCAGGGTTCAGATGAGGACAGGTGTTGCTTGTCCTGTCTCTCAATCCCAGAAGGATGAATTAATCCATGAAGGAAATAATATTGAACTTGATTCAAATTCAGCCACTCAGATTCAGCAAGCCACAACAGTTAAAAACAAGGGTATCAGGAAGTTTTTGGATGGCCTCTATATGTCTGAGAAAGTAACAGCGCAGCAGGTTGATAGATGAGTGAGGCCTCAGTTTCCTAGCTCCAGAAACAAGGTCCTCATCACAAGGACAATTTGGGCTCTTTTAGGAGAATAAAGACTTACATATTGAAAAAAAGAAGGAAAAAAAAGATGTATTTTGATCATGGTTTATTTTCACATCATTGAAAAATCTCACTACACAGATCCTGGGGTCAGATGTGGTTCATATTTCATGTTTTTGCCAGAAGCTTGGTGCTGTGTTCCAAGTTTAGAGAGGGCTCTGTGACTTGTTGGCTGAATGTTTCCATAACTGAGCTTCACTGGATGTCTCAATACACAATTGAGGAAGAAGATCTGTTCAACAACCCGGCTGCTTTTCCTAATCCAAACACAATTTGTGGGGGCTGGAGGGGGTATGAGCTGCTCCACAGTTTTAATCCTCAGTAGGTGGTTGATAATCTGCCCAGTGTAAAAATTGTTCCAGACCCTGGAATCCAGCAAATAAAAGTTTGCAAAAGTCACGACTCTGTGTTGGACGGATGGCTGAGCTTTGAAAAGAGCAGTGAACCTGAGTTCATCTCCATGCACCATCAAAGGGCCACTCACAATCTCCTGTTAGTCAACGTACAAGGGAATAGACGCTATCCTCTGGATTGCCAGGGCATCTCCAATAGATTGGCATGTACTACAGACTCACAAACATACACAGAAATAAGAACTAAAATTAACCAAGTTCCCTTCTCTAAAACAAGGTTTGTATAGTTGTGAAGTTGCCATACATAGCCAAATGTTTGTTCTAGTCTGCTTTGCTTTTGCTGTGGCAAAAATAAACAAACAAACAGGACCAAAACTAATTGAGGAAGAATGTGCTTTTTTCATCTGAGAAATCCCACATCAGATCTTGGTCCGGGACCCGCCGAACTTAGGAAATTAGTCTGAACAGGTGAGAGGGTGCGCCAGAGAACCTGACAGCTTCTGGAACAGGCAGAAGCACAGAGGCGCTGAGGCAGCACCCTGTGTGGGCCGGGGACAGCCGGCCACCGTCCAGACCGGAGGACAGGTGCCCGCCCGGCTGGGGAGGCGGCCTAAGCCACAGCAGCAGCGGTCGCCATCTTGGTCCGAGACCCGCCGAACTAAGGAAATTAGTCTGAACAGGTGAGAGGGTGCACCAGAGAACCTGACAGCTTCTGGAACAGGCAGAAGCACAGAGGCGCTGAGGCAGCACCCTGTGTGGGCCGGGGACAGCCGGCCACCTTCCGGACCAGAGGACAGGTGCCCACCCGGCTGGGGAGGCGGCCTAAGCCACAGCAGCAGCGGTCGCCATCTTGGTCCGGGACCCGCCGAACTTAGGAAATTAGTCTGAACAGGTGAGAGGGTGCGCCAGAGAACCTGACAGCCTCTGGAACAGGCAGAAGCACAGAGGGGCTGAGGCAGCACCCTGTGTGGGCCGGGGACAGCCGGCCACCTTCCGGACCGGAGGACAGGTGCCCGCCCGGCTGGGGAGGCGACCTAAGCCACAGCAGCAGCGGTCGCCATCTTGGTCCGGGACCCGCCGAACTTAGGAAATTAGTCTGAACAGGTGAGAGGGTGCGCCAGAGAACCTGACAGCTTCTGGAACAGGCGGAAGCACAGAGGCGCTGAGGCAGCACCCTTTGTGGGCCGGGGACAGCCGGCCACCTTCCGGACCGGAGGACAGGTGCTCACCCGGCTGGGGAGGCGGCCTAAGCCACAGCAGCAGCGGTCGCCATCTTGGTCCCGGGACTCCAAGGAACTTAGGAATTTAGTCTGCTTAGGTGAGAGTCTGTACCACCTGGGAACTGCCAAAGCAACACAGTGTCTGAGAAAGGTCCTGTTTTGGGCCTTCTTCTTCGGCCAGGAGGAGGTCCAAATACAAGCTATCTGCGCACCTTCCCTGTAAGAGAGCTTGCCAGCAGAGAGTGCTCTGAGCACTGAAACTCAGAGGAGAGAATCTGTCTCCCAGGTCTGCTGATAGACGGTAACAGAATCACCAGAAGAACAATCTCTAAACAGAGTCAACTATAACTACTAACTCCAGAGATTACCAGATGGCGAAAGGTAAACGGAGGAATCTTACTAACAGGAACCAAGACCACTCACCATCACCAGAACCCAGCACACCCACTTCGCCCAGTCCAGGGAACCCCAACACACCTGAGAACCTAGACCTAGATTTAAAAGCATATCTCATGATGATGGTAGAGGACATCAAGAAGGACTTTCATAAATCACTTAAAGAAATACAGGAGAACACTGCTAAAGAGTTACAAGTCCTTAAAGAAAAACAGGAAAACACAATCAAACAGGTAGAAGTCCTTACAGAAAAAGAGGAAAAAACATACAAACAGGTGATGGAAATGAATAAAACCATACTAGACCTAAAAAGGGAAGTAGACACAATAAAGAAAACTCAAAGCGAGGCAACACTAGAGATAGAAACCCTAGGAAAGAAATCTGGAACCATAGATTTGAGCATCAGCAACAGAATACAAGAGATGGAAGAGAGAATCTCAGGTGCAGAAGATTCCATAGAGAACATCGGCACAACAATCAAAGAAAATGGAAAATGCAAAAAGGTCCTAACTCAAAATATCCAGGAAATCCAGGACACAATAAGAAGACCAAACGTACGGATAATAGGAGTGGATGAGAATGAAGATTTTCAACTCAAAGGTCCAGCAAACATCTTCAACAAAATTATTGAAGAAAACTTCCCAAATCTAAAGAATGAGATGCATATGAACATACAAGAAGCCTACAGAACTCCAAATAGACTGGACCAGAAAAGAAATTCCTCCCGACACATAATAATCAGAACATCAAATGCACTAAATAAAGATAGAATACTAAAAGCAGTAAGGGAAAAAGGTCAAGTAACATATAAAGGCAAGCCTATCAGAATTACACCAGATTTTTCACCAGAGACTATGAAAGCCAGAAGAGCCTGGACAGATGTTATACAGACACTAAGAGAACACAAACTGCAGCCCAGGCTACTATACCCAGCCAAACTCTCAATTATCATAGAGGGAGAAACCAAAGTATTCCACGACAAAACCAAATTCACGCATTATCTCTCCACGAATCCAGCCCTTCAAAGGATAATAACAGAAAAAAACCAATACAAGAACGGGAACAACGCCCTAGAAAAAACAAGAAGGTAATCCCTCAACAAACCTAAAAGAAGACAGCCACAAGAACAGAATGCCACCTTTAACAACTAAAATAACAGGAAGCAACAATTACTTTTCCTTAATATCTCTTAACATCAATGGTCTCAACTCGCCAATAAAAAGACATAGACTAACAAACTGGCTACACAAACAAGACCCAACATTTTGCTGCTTACAGGAAACTCATCTCAGAGAAAAAGATAGACACTACCTCAGAATGAAAGGCTGGAAAACAATTTTCCAAGCAAATGGTATGAAGAAACAAGCAGGAGTAGCCATCCTAATATCTGATAAGATTGACTTCCAACCCAAAGTCATCAAAAAAGACAAGGAGGGACACTTCATTCTCATCAAAGGTAAAATCCTCCAAGAGGAACTCTCAATTCTGAATATCTATGCTCCAAATACAAGAGCAGCCACATTCACTAAAGAAACTTTAGTAAAGCTCAAAGCACACATTGCGCCTCACACAATAATAGTGGGAGACTTCAACACACCACTTTCACCAATGGACAGATCATGGAAACAGAAACTAAACAGGGACACACTGAAACTAACAGAAGTGATGAAACAAATGGATCTGACAGATATCTACAGAACATTTTATCCTAAAACAAAAGGATATACCTTCTTCTCAGCACCTCATGGTACCTTCTCCAAAATTGACCACATAATAGGTCACAAATCAGGCCTCAACAGATTCAAAAATATTGAAATTGTCCCATGTATCCTATCAGATCACCATGCACTAAGGCTGATCTTCAATAACAAAATAAATAACAGAAAGCCAACATTCACATGGAAACTGAACAACACTCTTCTCAATGATACCTTGGTCAAGGAAGGAATAAAGAAAGAAATTAAAGACTTTTTAGAGTTTAATGAAAATGAAGCCACAACGTACCCAAACCTTTGGGACACAATGAAAGCATTTCTAAGAGGGAAACTCATAGCTATGAGTGCCTTCAAGAAAAAACGGGAGAGAGCACATACTAGCAGCTTGACAACACATCTAAAAGCTCTAGAAAAAAAGGAAGCAAATTCACCCAAGAGGAGTAGACGGCAGGAAATAATCAAACTCAGGGGTGAAATCAACCAAGTGGAAACAAGAAGAACTATTCAAAGAATTAACCAAACGAGGAGTTGGTTCTTTGAGAAAATCAACAAGATAGATAAACCCTTAGCTAGACTCACTAAAGGGCACAGGGACAAAATCCTAATTAACAAAATCAGAAATGAAAAGGGAGACATAACAACAGATCCTGAAGAAATCCAAAACACCATCAGATCCTTCTACAAAAGGCTATACTCAACAAAACTGGAAAACCTGGACGAAATGGACAAATTTCTGGACAGATACCAGGTACCAAAGTTGAATCAGGATCAAGTTGACCTTCTAAACAGTCCCATATCCCCTAAAGAAATAGAAGCAGTTATTAATAGTCTCCCAGCCAAAAAAAGCCCAGGACCAGACGGGTTTAGTGCAGAGTTCTATCAGACCTTCAAAGAAGATCTAACTCCAGTTCTGCACAAACTTTTTCTCAAGATAGAAGTAGAAAGTACTCTACCCAACTCATTTTATGAAGCCACTATTACTCTGATACCTAAACCACAGAAAGATCCAACAAAGATAGAGAACTTCAGACCAATTTCTCTTATGAATATCGATGCAAAAATCCTCAATAAAATTCTCGCTAACCGAATCCAAGATCACATTAAAGCAATCATCCATCCTGACCAAGTAGGTTTTATTCCAGGAATGCAGGGATGGTTTAATATACGAAAATCCATCAATGTAATCCACTATATAAACAAACTCAAAGACAAAAACCACATGATCATCTCGTTGGATGCAGAAAAAGCATTTGACAAGATCCAACACCCATTCATGATCAAAGTTCTGGAAAGATCAGGAATTCAAGGCCCATACCTAAACATGATAAAAGCAATCTACAGCAAACCAGTAGCCAACATCAAAGTAAATGGAGAGAAGCTGGAAGCAATCCCACTAAAATCAGGGACTAGACAAGGCTGCCCACTTTCTCCCTACCTTTTCAACATAGTACTTGAAGTATTAGCCAGAGCAATTCGACAACAAAAGGAGATCAAGGGGATACAAATTGGAAAGGAGGAAGTCAAAATATCACTTTTTGCAGATGATATGATAGTATATATAAGTGACCCTAAAAATTCCACCAGAGAACTCCTAAACCTGATAAACAGCTTCGGTGAAGTAGCTGGATATAAAATTAACTCAAACAAGTCAATGGCCTTTCTCTACACAAAGAATAAACAGGCTGAGAAAGAAATTAGGGAAACAACACCCTTCTCAATAGTCACAAATAATATAAAATATCTCGGCGTGACTCTAACTAAGGAAGTGAAAGATCTGTATGATAAAAACTTCAAGTCTCTGAAGAAAGAAATTAAAGAAGATCTCAGAAGATGGAAAGATCTCCCATGCTCATGGATTGGCAGGATCAATATTGTAAAAATGGCTATCTTGCCAAAAGTAATCTACAGATTCAATGCAATCCCCATCAAAATTCCAACTCAATTCTTCAATGAATTAGAAGGAGCAATTTGCAAATTCATCTGGAATAACAAAAAACCTAGGATAGCAAAAACTCTTCTCAAGGATAAAAGAACCTCTGGTGGAATCACCATGCCGGACCTAAAGCTTTACTACAGAGCAATTGTGGTAAAAACTGCATGGTACTGGTATAGAGACAGACAAGTAGACCAATGGAATAGAATTGAAGATCCAGAAATGAACCCACACACCTATGGTCACTTGATCTTCGACAAGGGAGCTAAAACCATCCAGTGGAAGAAAGACAGCATTTTCAACAAATGGTGCTGGCACAACTGGTTGTTATCATGTAGAAGAATGCGAATCGATCCATACTTATCTCCTTGTACTAAGGTCAAATCTAAATGGATCAAAGAACTTCACATAAAACCAGAGACACTGAAACTTATAGAGGAGAAAGTGGGGAAAAGCCTTGAAGATATGGGCACAGGGGAAAAATTCCTGAACAGAACAGCAATGGCTTGTGCTGTAAGATCGAGAATTGACAAATGGGACCTAATGAAACTCCAAAGTTTCTGCAAGGCAAAAGACACCGTCAATAAGACAAAGAGACCACCAACAGATTGGGAAAGGATCTTTACCTATCCTAAATCAGATAGGGGACTAATATCCAACATATATAAAGAACTCAAGAAGGTGGACTTCAGAAAATCAAACAACCCCATTAAAAAATGGGGCTCAGAACTGAACAAAGAATTCTCACCTGAGGAATACCGAATGGCAGAGAAGCACCTGAAAAAATGTTCAACATCCTTAATCATCAGGGAAATGCAAATCAAAACAACCCTAAGATTCCACCTCACACCAGTCAGAATGTCTAAGATCAAAAATTCAGGTGACAGCAGATGCTGGCGTGGATGTGGAGAAAGAGGAACACTCCTCCATTGTTGGTGGGATTGCAGGCTTGTACAACCACTCTGGAAATCCGTCTGGCGGTTCCTCAGAAAATTGGACATAGTACTACCGGAGGATCCAGCAATACCTCTCTTGGGCATATATCCAGAAGATGCCCCAACTGGTAAGAAGGACACATGCTCCACTATGTTCATAGCAGCATTATTTATAATAGCCAGAAGCTGGAAAGAACCCAGATGCCCCTCAACAGAGGAATGGATACAGAAAATGTGGTACATCTACACAATGGAGTACTACTCAGCTATTAAAAAGAATGAATTTATGAAATTCCTAGCCAAATGGATGGACCTGGAGGGCATCATCCTGAGTGAGGTAACACATTCACAAAGGAACTCACACAATATGTACTCACTGATAAGTGGATATTAGCCCAAAACCTAGGATACCCAAGATATAAGATACAATTTCCTAAACACATGAAACTCAAGAAAAATGAAGACTGAAGTGTGGACACTATGCCCCTCCTTAGAAGTGGGAACAAAACACCCTTGGAAGGAGTTACAGAGACAAAGTTTGGAGCTGAGATTAAAGGGTGGACCATGTAGAGACTGCCTTATCCAGGGATCCACCCCATAATCAGCATCCAAACGCTGACACCATTGCATACACTAGCAAGATTTTATCGAAAGGACCCAGATGTAGCTGTCTCTTGTGAGACTATGCCGGGGCCTAGCAAACACAGAAGTGGATGCCCACAGTCAGCTAATGGACGGATCACAGGGCTCCCAATGGAGGAGCTAGAGAAAGTACCCAAGGAGCTAAAGGGATCTGCAACCCTATAGGTGGATCAACATTATGAACTAACCAGTACCCCGGAGCTCTTGACTCTAGCTGCATATGTATCAAAAGATGGCCTAGTCGGCCATCACTGGAAAGAGAGGCCCATTGGACACACAAACTTTATATGCCCTCAGAACAGGGGAACACCAGGGCCAAAAAGGGGGAGTGGGCGGGTAGGGGAGTGGGGGTGGGTGGGTATGGGGGACTTTTGGTATAGCATTGGAAATGTAAATGAGCTAAATACCTAATAAAAAATGGAAAAAAAAAAAAAAAAAAAAAAAAAAAAGAAATCCCACATCATATTTCAATACTAACTTAGGCATTCAAGGGCAGAACAAGGAGACAGGAGAACCTCATGGAGGACTGCAGTTACTGGGTTGCTCTCCTGTTTTCATATGTAATCCAATAGAACAATGCCCAACAGTAAGTTGGACCCTTATATATTTACCTAGAGGAAAACTGTTGAAGGTAGTTTCTCCATCAAGGGTTCTTTTCCCTGTACAAAGGAAATGTGTCAAATTGACAAAACCAAAACATCAACCAGGACAAGGAATGAATAAAAATGTCCAGCACAGGCTCAACTATTTGTAGCATTCATCCTCAGCTTCTGGAACTTTTGGGAAAATATGAAACTGCCTGATCTGGAGCCTAGCTGAAGAATTCTTCATGTCCTGCAAATCTCTCAGAAATCACAACACACATTGAAGCCATGCTAAGACACCTAATAAAGAGTCACCTGGCCTGTCCCTCACCCATATTCTAGATGAACCTGCACCTACCACTTGCGTCTCTGAAATGAACACTGACCCTACTCACTCTGCAAAGACTGTGTTTTCTTCTGGTACCACACAACTCATTCTGCCCAAAGATGGTTTGCAGTTTTAGCCTGTTTGTAGTTTTCTGAGTATTTCTACATGGTACCATTTACTATTTTTATAGACCAGACCGCAAGAAGTACCAGTTAGATTTGGTGAACACTGAAGAGACCAGTTCCAATTGGGGAATAGGGAGAATCCATTTAAGTTAAACCAGAAATTTATATTTCACAGTAATGCACCTTAGCCTCTCTAAACCCTGGGTCCTCTGTAAGGCTCTTTCCTTTCAGAACTCAGGACTCATGCATATGGTTCTGGATCAAGCACACAGATCATAAGATTTCAGGATCAATGTTTTCCTCTTTTGCTTAGGAGTACAGATTCAGGACTTATATCACTTCACTTTATAACCTTCATGAGAATTGGGGAATTGGTGTCTCTAGGAATTGACAATAGGAATGACAGACATGTTTGTTGCCTTAGTGTGGGTCTGGTCCATTCTCCTCAGTTGTGTGTGCAGGACGTCCTTGCTACACCTCATATTCTCTGAATTCTCTTGAAGGAAAGACACACATGCAGCCTTCTATTTTAATATGTCTTAAACAGCTCAATGGGCCACACCCAAACTTACACATTGCTAATGCCTACACTCTGATGCTCCTGAATTATACTTACTAATATCTATACTCCACCTTTGCACTCCTGAACCCAGGCCTACAAGCCTCCCAGGCCCTAATTCCTGATTTTTCCATGTAGGCAGTACTCTGTGTATCTACCCTATACTTTTCAGGGTTGTACCTTCTCCTTCCAGACACGGTATCTTAGTCCTCCACCTGCATCCTTCTCTGGGGATCCTAGTAGTCCCACCTCTATCTACCTGCCTAGCCATTGGCCACCAGCAACTCTACTTACCAATCATAGCCAACAGGAGTCGTAGTTCTTCAGTGTCTTGCATGTAGACATGAGGATTCCACTGTAATTTTGGAAACCCAAATAACATAATGCAAGCATTAAACCAAATCAACAATACATTCTGAGATGGGTAATGTAAGGATTGACTGCTATAATCTAGGAACTATAGAGCCTGCCTCCTCAGTCTCACCTAAATCTTGAGGTCAGTATCCTGGGAGTAGTGTGTGGGGACAAGGTGCTATACCCTGATCCATGTCCTACTGTCTTGAGTCACAATTTTCTCCTGAGTTCAACCTCAGGGACTAACATGTCAGCAATTCTAGGCCATTTTATTCTAAATATGTCCTGAGGATCCATGGATCCTTGTTCCAATTAATGGGGGCTTGCAGTGTTTGTGAGGGCTTTTGTTTGTTTGTTTGTTTCATTTTGTTTGTTGTTGTAGTTGTTTTGTTTTGTTTTGTTTTGTTTTTTGCAACCCTAAGATTTTCTTATTTTAAATTATATTTAATCTTTTTTTTTTACACTCTTTGTTACACTCCAGATTTAATTCCCCATCTAGTCGACTCTCTAACTGGTCCATATTCCATACCTCCTCCCTCATCTCAACGAGAATGTCCATAACCACTGAGGCACCTCCCCACCAGACCTCGTCACTCCATAGGGCACCCAGTCTCTTTTATTTTTCCTCTGTTTTCTTTTTTCTCATTTTTTATTAGATATTTTCTTCATTTACATTTCAAATGCTATCCCGAAGGTCCCCTTTACCCTCCCCCCACCCTGTTCTTCAACCCACCCACTCCTGCTTCCTGGCCCTGGCATTACCCTGTACTGGGGCGTATGATCTTCCCAAGACCAAGGACCTCTCCTCCCATTGATGGCTTCCTAGGCCATCCTCTGCTACATATGCAACTAGAGACACAGTTCTATGGGGTACGGGTTAGATCATATTGTTGATCCTCCTATAGGGTTGCCGACCCCTTTAGCACCTTGTGTACTTTCTCTAGCTCCTTCTTTAGGGGCCCTGTGTTCCATCCAATAGATGACTGTGAGCATCCACTTCTGTATTTGCCAGGCACTGGCATAGCCTCACAAGAGATAGCTATATCAAGGTCCTGTCAGGACAATTTTTCTGGCATATACAATAGTGTCTGGGTTTGGTGGTGGTATAAAGGATGGATCCCTGGATGGGGCAGTCTCTGGATGATCCTTTCTTCCATCTCAGCTCTGAACTTTGTCTCTGTAACTCCTTCCATGAGTATTTTGTTTCCCATTCTAAGAAGGAATGAAGTAACCACATTTTGCTCTTCCTTCTTCTTGAGTTTCATGTGTTTTGCAAATTGTATCTTGAGTAGTTTAAGTTTCTGGGTTAATGTCCATTTATCAGTGAGTGCATATCATGTGTGTTCTTTTGTGATTGGGTTACCTCACTCAGGATGATATCCTCCATATCCATCCATTTCCCTAGAAATTTCATAAATTCATTGTTTTTAATAGCTGAGTAGTACTTCATTGTGTGAATGCACCACGTTTTCTGTATCCATTCCTCTGTTGAGGGACTTCTAGGTTCATTCCAGCTTCTGGTTATTATAAATAAGGCTGCTATGAACATAGTGGAGCATGTGTCCATATTTCAAGTTGGAACATCTTCTGGGTATCTGCCCAGAAGAAGTATTGCTGTATCTTCCTGTAGTACTATGTCCAGTTTTCTGAGAAACCACCAGACTGATTTCCAGAGTGGTTGTACCAGCTTGCAGTCCCACCAACAATAGAGGGGAGTTCCTCTTTCTCCACATCCTCACTCTGTCATCTGCTGTCACATGAATTTTTGATCTTAGCCATTCTGACTGGTGTGAGATGGAATCTCAGGGTTGTTTGATTTGCATTTCCCTGATGATTAAGGATGTTGAACATGTTTTTCAGGTGCTTCTCAGCCCTTCAGTATTCCTCAGTTGAAAATTCTTTATTTAACTCGGTACCCCATTTTTTAATACTGATATTTGATTTTCTGGAGTCCACCTTCTTGAATTCTTTATATATATTGGAAATTAGTCCCCTATCTGATTTAGGATTGGTAAAGATACTTTCTCAATCTGTTTGTGGCCTTTATGTCTTATTGACAGTATCTTTTGCCTTACAGAAGCTTTGCAATTTATGAGGTCCCATTTGTCGATTCTCCATCTTACAGCACGAGCCACTGCTGTTCTGTTTAGGAATTTTTCCCCTGTGCCCATATCTTCGAGGCTTTTCCCCATTTTCTCCTCTCTATGTTTCAGAGTCTCTGGTTTTATGTGGAGTTCCTTGATCCACTTAGACTTGAGCTTTGTACAAGGAGATAAGAATGGATCAATTCCCATTCTTCTACATGTGAACTGACAGTTGTACCAGCACCATTTGATGAAAATGCTGTCGTTTTTCCACTGGATGGTTTTAGCTCCCTTGTCAAAGATCCAGTGACCATAGGTTTGTGGGTTCATTTCTGCGTCTTCAATTCTATTCCATTGATCTACCTGTCTGTCTCTGTACCTTTACCATGCAGTTTTTTATCACAATTGCTCTGTAGTACAGCTTGAGGTCAGGCATGGTGATTCCACCAGAGGTTCTTTTATTATTGAGAATCGTTTTTGCTATCCTAGGTTTTTTGTTATTTCATTTGAATTTGCAAATTGCCCTTTCTAATTATGTGAAGAATCGAGTTGGAATTTTGATGGGGATTGCATTGAATCTGTAGATTGCTTTCAGCAATATAGCTATTTTGACTATGTTAATCCTGCCAATCAATCCATGAGCATAGGAGATCTTTCCATTTTCTGAGATCTTCTTTAGTTTCCTTCTTCAGTGACTTGAAGTTCTTATCATACAGATTCTTCAATTCCTTGCTTAGAGTCACACCAAGGTATTTTATATTATTTGTGATTATTATGAAGGGTGTAGTTTCCCTAATTTCTTTCTCAGTCTGACTATTCTTTGTGTAAAGAAAGGCCATTGACTTGTTTGAGTTACTTTTATATCCAGGTACTCCACTGAAGCTGTTTATCAGTTTTAGGAGTTCTCTGGTGGAATTTTTAGGGTCACTTATATATACTATCTTATCATCTGCAAATAGTGATATTTTGACTTTTTCCTTTCCAATTTGTATCCCCTTTATCTCCCTTTGTTGCCTAATAGCTCTGGCTAGAACTTCAAGTATTATATTGAATAGGTAGGGAGAAAGTGGGCAGCCTTTTCTAGTCCCTGATTTTAGTGGGATTGCTTCAAGTTTCTCTCCATTTAGTTTGATGTTGGCTACTGGTTTGCAGTATATTGTTTTTATTATGTTTAGGTATAGGCCTTGAATTCCTGTTCTTTCCAAGATTTTATCATGAATAAGTGTTGGATTTTGTCAAATGCTTTCTCAACATCTAATAAAATGATCGTGTAGTTTTTGTCTTTGAGGTTGTTTATTTAGTGGGTTATGTTGATGGATTCCCATGTATTAAACCATCCCTGCATCCCTGGAATGAAGCCTACTTGATCATGATGGATGATCGTTTTGATATGTTCTTGGATTCAGTTTGCGAGAATTTTATTGAGTATTTTTGCATCAATATTCATAAGGGAAATTGGTCTGAAATTCTCTTTCTTTGATGGGTCTTTATGTGGTTTAGGTATCAGCGTAATCTTGGCTTCATAGACTGAATTGGGTAGAGTACCTTCTGTTTCTATTTTGTGGAATAGTTTGAGGAGAATTGGAATTAGTTCTTCTTTGAAGGTCTGATAGAACTCTGCACTAAACCCATCTGGTCCTGGGCTTTTTTTGATTGGGAGACTATTAATGACTACTTCTATTTCTTTAGGGGATATGGGACTGTTTAGATTATTAATCTGATCCTGATTTAATTTTGGTGCCTGGTATCTGGTCAGATCATCTCCCAGGAATGAATAAATCCCAGCAAATGATGTTTTAGGGAAGTCAGTCACTCCCACCCTGTATTTGAGCATCCTAAAGATGACAATAATGTTTTGGTGGGTGATGGGAGTCCTTGAATGTCTTGTTGCTATTGCCATCATAGCCACATTCAATGGTGTCCTTTTTCTTCTTTTCAATCTATTTCTAATTTTTCTTTGGCACAATGTAGAGGGGAGGCCAAGCCAATGTTTTTACTGCTGTCAGACACGAGGCTTTGATCTGTTGTGGGGTTAAACCTAGTTTTTCCTCCCAGTCCCATGCTCCCAGAAATAAGACTAAGACTCAAATTATATTTATAAATACCTTGGCCATATAGCTAGGCTGTACTCTGACTATATTATAACTAACAATACCCATTTATTTTAGGCTGCATTTTGCCATGTGGCTGGTTACCTGTGGTTACCACATGTCCATGTGTCTGTCTCCTCACCTTTTTACAGGCTCCTTTTTCTGAGAGAAGGGTTGGAATTTCACCTTGGGCTGCCTATAGGTTCAAACTTTCAACTCTATTTCCAAACCCTCCTGACCTGACCTGACCTGACCTGACCTCTGTAACTCCAGTTCATCTTTGCTGCCCATGTGGACCATATACAGCACCAGGGATACAACAGCAGAGGAAAGAGCCCAAGTTGGAGCCCTGGTTACCATGGTTAGAGCAGCAAGGGACAGAATACTGGGAGAGGCAAACAGAGAGAAACCTGAGACTCACAAAGAACTTCAAAGAAGAACTGAAGAAAGTGTTCCCATGCTCCACTATGTTCATAGCAGCCTTATTTATAATAGCCAAAAGCTGGAAAGAACCCAGATGCCCCTCAACAGAGGAATGAATACAGAAAATGTGGTACATTTACACAATGGAGCACTACTCAGCTATTAAAAAGAATGAATTTATGAAATTCCTAGCCAAATGGATGGACCTGGAGGGCATCATCCTGAGTGAGGTAACACATTCACAAAGGAACTCACATAATATGTACTCACTGATAAGTGGATATTAGCCCAAAACCTAGGATACCCAAGATATAAGATACAATTTGCTAAACACATGAAACTCAAGAAGAATGAAGACTGAAGTGTGGACACTATGCCCCTCCTTAGAATTGGGAATAAAACACCCATGGAAGGAGTTACAGAGACAAAGTTTGGAGCTGAGACGAAAGGATGGACCATCTAGAGACTGCCATATCCAGGGATCCATCCCATAATCAGCTTCCAAACGCTGACACCATTGCATACACTAGAAAGATTTTATCGAAAGGACCAAGATGTAGCTGTCTCTTGTGAGACTATGCCAGGGCCTAGCAAACACAGAAGTGGATGCTCACTGTCAGCTATTGGATGGATCACAGGGCTCCCAATGGAGGAGCTAGAGAAAGTACCCAAGGAGCTAAAGAGATCTGCAACCCTATAGGTGGAACAACATTATGAACTAACCAGTACCCCGGAGCTCTTTACTCTAGCTGCATATGTATCAAAAGATGGCCTAGTCGGCCATCACTGGAAAGAGAGGCCCATTGGACACGCAAACTGTATATGCCCCAGTACAGGGGAACGCCAGGGACAAAAAAATGGGAATGGGTGGGTAGAGAAGTGGGGGGGGAGGGTATGGGGGACTTTTGGGATAGCATTGGAAATGTAATTGAGGAAAATATGTAATCAAAAATATTAAAAAAAAAAAGAAGGAATTAGTGATGGGCATCGTAGATCTCACCCCCGAAAGCTTTGCCGTCGTCTTGACCTCTGGTGACCCTGAAGATCCTCCTGCCAATGTGGCGATTGAACTCGAAGCTGTGTTCACAGACCTGCAGCTCCTCTTGTATCTCAGGAGAAAGAGGCGGAAGAGCAGTCAGCAGTAGGGCAGTCCCTTACTTTCCATTCATCCCAGACCAGCTATTCAAGGTGGAGATTCTTTGCCAGCACCACAGTTCAGAGTGTTTGTGGATGGACACAAACTTTTTGATTTTTATCATTGTATTCAAACATTATCTGCAATTGATACCATGAAGATCAACGGGGACCTCCAGATCACCAAACTTGGCTGATGTTTAAAGCACTTCTATTTCAAATGTGATCGATCAGGTGCCACAACTACATGTCTGAAAGAGGTGTCCCAGCCAGATCTGGAGACTTAAAAAGAAAACAAAAACAAAGACAGACTGCACTGTCTCTTTCTGGAATGAGACAGTCTGGAATGACAACTTCAACTGTGGTTTGCCCAGAAGAAGAAAGCTCGCAAGAAAGACACTGAGTCATTATGCCCAGAACAAAGTAATACATTTGTGCTGGATTTTATTCAGACTAAAGTGAAATGGATTTGTGGCGATTTGTGATTTGGTAGCAATTACTCATCATTTCAAAGCAAGGTGATATTTAGAAACAAATGTGCTAAAGACCTTAAAAACAACAACAGTACATCAACTCGATTCATTTCTGCATTGACGTGGAATTGCATAGCACAACCGACATTTTAGTCAGGGTATTTACATAGACTGTAGACTGTGCAAGGTTTGTTTCTTATGTTTCCTTAGGGGTTGTTTTATTTTGTTTTGTTGGTTTTGTTTTTGGTTTTGTTTTTGGTTTGGTTTTTGGCATAGCATCATGTTAACTTGGATTTTAAAAATAAATAAATAAATAAATAAATAAATAAATAAATAAACCTCAAAAAAAAAAAAAGTGTTCCAACTCAACAGCCATAATGCAACTGTTGAGTTAACTGCACAAGAAATCCAAACTTTGCAGACCCCCAAGGGGTTCCCCCTAGGCACCATGTCTTTACCCCAGAAAATATTATCCATGGAGACTCTAGAATCCAGAGAGCCACTGTTCTGGTTTAAGTCCAAATCTGAAGGTTAGAAAAGTACCTGGGTGGGGTGTGTACTCATTGGAGGGTCCTACCAATAAATGAACCCAGTGAGAATGGCTGAGAGAGAGGTCTTGCCTAGGCTATCACATAATCTGCAATGTGTTCTGTGGTGGGTACTACAACCAAGGATACTGTGAATTAACCTATAATGGTCAACATTACATCTCTGAAAAAGCACTTGGACGAGTCAATAAGTCAGCTGAGATCCTCAGGAGTAATTGGGAGGGGGACAGTTTAGCAAGGAAGCTAAAGTCTTCCCTGAAGGGAACCAGAAAGAGTTGCTCCTCACACAGATGGACTATAGGGAGGAGATTTTGCTGAGAACAGGTAGGAATGAAAATGCCCCCGTCTGCTCAGAGACTTCGAGGTAGTCTGATAAGGTCTTCAGAATTGTGTGGAAAATCTTTCCTGACATGAGCATCCCATCTGCATTGAAGCAGATGTAGGGTTCAAAGTGACCCCCAGGACCCAACTAAAATGCTGGGAAGTTGACCTGAAGTAGTCTACTCCCTGAATCAAGGAAGTGGGACAGGGCTCCTGCAGGTGGCTTGCTAACAAGTCTAGATGACTTGATGAGTTCAGCGAGACACATTTGTTTGAAAGTATGTGAACAGCATGCTAAAGGATGAAGCCCCAAGTAAGCCTATGAAACCTTCCTACACTAAAATATCAACACACACATACCAAAACACACACACAAACAGGTGTAATGAGCAGACCAAAAAACAGGTAGACAGACACACACAGCGAGATATCACTGAGAGTGTTCAAATTACAGTTGTTCATACTAACACAAACTACAATGGAATAATTTATAGGTATTAAGATGTTAAATGCCACTAGTGGTGGCACATGCCTTTAATCTGAGCACTTTTAAAAGTAGACATATCGGGGAACGCCAGGGCCAAAAAGGGGGAGTGGGTGGGTAGGGGAGTGGGGGTGGGCGGGTATGGGAGACTTTTGGTATAGCATTGGAAATGTAAATGAGCTAAATACCTAATAAAAAATGGGAAAAAAAAGTAGACATATCACTAAGAGTTCAAGGACATCCTGCTTAAGGCAGTGAGTGAGGTTCAGGCCACAGCCAAGACAATGTAGTAAGAGAGAGCCTGTCTCAAAAATCAAGAAGCATGCAACCAAGCATACAGAGAAAAATTAAAAAGGAGTTGTTAAGTATATCATGAGAATTTTAAGTGCTCAAATAATCCTAATGTTCTCCTGGGAGGGTGGAAAGGCTGCTGTGCAAGCATATTTTATATTTGAAAAGGAAGAGAATATAGCCCTCCAGTCTGCTTTGTTGCCTGATCTAGCATGGGTCAAGGGGAAGGCAGCTGCCAGCAGCAGAAAATAGCTAAGGGACTCTGTGACTCTTATCTTTGGAAATGGTGAGAGGGAATGGTGACTTTTCCCTGTCATTCACTCTGAACTGTTGTTGAGTGTTCAGTACCTCATGCTACTCTGCGAACCTGTCACCCAAAGGGGACGAGTTCCAGCTTCAAATCATTATTGTCCAGGCAAGAGCAAGCCACACAGCTAAGGAGAGTGACAGTGTAGAGATGTGCAAATCCCCAGTGCTGGCCTTCAGAGTAGAGGCACCTGCATGAGATCTCCAGCTGCAAACTCCAACCTGGGAATTTGCACTCACCCTCTTCTTCTGGCATCATACCCCACTGCAATTTTTTTCATTTTCACTCTCATTTTTTTATGTCACTGAGAGTATGTCAACATTTTAATTCTCTCTTTTTGTGTGAAATATTGATTGAGTAGGCTGGGATGGACAGGGACTTGACATGCAGCTGAGGAGTCTCTAGAACTTCAGGAGCTGGTTTACGAGCTTTGCCTCTGTAACTAATTACGGTATTTTGTTTGTTATGTTTTTATGAGGTGCTGAGGGTGATAGTGCCCAAGGCACTCTGTGTGTTTCACACAGCAAGGATCCCCTGCTCTCAGTTGTTTTGAGTATCTGTATGGATTTGCAGAGGTAACTATATTTGTCTGCATCAATACATTCTATAATTAAAATATTGCTGAATGAGATCTCATTGACATATTAGTTACTTATAAAACTCATCATTCACAGGAGCATTAAAAGACAAGTGTCTGATATAATGAAAGAGCTGCTTTAAAGTTTACGATCTCTCTTTTGAGAGTACATTTGTTTTTTCACTTATACATATAAGTGTTTTGCATAGAGATATGTCTCTACCTTGACTAACATATTGTTCTGAAAGACAGGGAAGCATGAATAGCCCTGGACCAATCCAAGAGTGCCAACAGTTCTTAGCCTCAGTGCTATCTCTCCAAACACTACAATTTATTCTCCTTCTCCTCCTCCTCCTCCTTCTCATCCTCCTTCTTGTTCTTCTTCTTTTCCTCCTCCTCCTCCTCTTCCTTACCCTCCTCCTTCTTCTTCCTCTCTCTCTCTATATGCATATATATACATATGTATATATATATATATATATGTATATATATATATTGTGTGTGTGTGTGTGTGTGTGTGTGTGTGTGTGTGTGTGTGTGTGTGTGTGTGCATGCGTGCCAAGGCTCCATGAGGCCAATCTTAGAGAAAACCACATAGAAAATAGAAACAGCATATCTGGTCAGGGGCCACACTGGTCCTTATTTATTATATGACTTTGTTCATCCAGTTGAGGTTGACTGGCTTCTCTAAGAATTTGAAATGTGAATGTCCTGGCAAGATCAGTGACAAGAAGATTAACTACCATGTAAGGAATCTCTAGAGCCCTGCTACCTAGCCTCAGATCCAGATATTTGCCCTGGTATCCTAGGAGCAGTGTCTGGGAACAAGTCGCTTACCCTGATCAATGTACCTGTCCTCTTGTCAACATCCTCCTGAGTCCTTCCCCAGATGCTGATCTGACTGACAGAATCAAAGAAGGAAAGGAAAGCAAAGGCCTACATGTCACACTGAAGCGTCCAGCTCTCATTCCTGATCTGGGGTTTCATTGCCTCACTGTTATATCAGGATCCTTTCCTGGCCAGCTCAAGCTACCTGTACTAATCCTTGGCTTCATGGCAATCTCAAATAAGAAAGATCTAAAGAAGGGTCACGAAATTTAGGATGGAATTAACTTCTCTGTCAGTGGTCATGGACATCTCTAAAAGTCCAAGAGTAGAAGTGTCAGGAGCTATGATAGACAATGTACTAAGAATATATCTTTGATGTAACCCAACTCAAAATATTTTCCAGCTTCACCTTATGACACCAGGATGACCTTCCACAGACCTTGAAGACACAGACCTGCTCCACAACACTCTGCACATTCATGGGGAGTCTTTTAAAAATATCAACCACCCAAATTATAGCCACCATTTAATATGTCAGAGATTAAGGACCCAGGTGTTCTTGCCTTTATCCTTTTCCTGAATCCTGTGGAGATGCAGCCACCTCCTGCTACATTTATGTTCGCATGGTTATTTTTATTAGGTCTGAACTTGACTTGGTGACATCATATGGGTTTTGTGGCTTAGGGCAGCTTCAACGGCTCTATAGCTGTTGCATGGGAGGCTGAGAAACAGGAAGCAGTGGTCAAGCAGATTGAGAAATACCTCCTCTACCTCATCTGTTCCCTCCCTGCTGAACCCAAGTGCTGTAAGGTCAGATGTGGCACAGTTTTCATCCTTTGCCAGAGGCTTGGTGCTGTATCCCAGGTGTAGACTAAGCTGTGGGGCTTGTAAGGGGGAAGATCTCCAGGACTGGGCAGGACAGGATATCTCAATAAACACACACAGAGAAGATCTCTATCAGGTCCTCAAACAACCTGCCTTTCCTTAACCACGTTTAGGAGGTCTGCTTCTCTGATTTAGCCCTCAGTAAGTAATGGAGAATCTGCCAGGTGAATCAACTTGTTCTAGGCCATGGGATCCAACAAAGAAAAAAAAACTCAAAAATCACTACCATGGGATTGGAAGGATGACTTCGTTTTTTAAAGGTGCTTGCTGCTTGTGTGGGGATCCTGAGTTCATTTCCCAGTATGATCAAAGGGCCACACACATTCTCCCATTATTACAGCTAATCCACTGGATTAGAGGTCTTCCTCTGGATTCCACAGGCATATCCAATCCACTGGTATGTACTACATACACACAGAGACACACACAGACACACACACACACACACACAGAGAGAGAGAGAGAGAGAGAGAGAGAGAGAGAGAGAGAGAAATATCCACAGGAGTCAAAACTACCCATACAACCAGTGCTCTCTCTCTCAATACAAGTTTGGAGTAGTTGTAAAGTTGCCATATATGCACAATGGTGGTTTATATTAGTCTTATTTTCTATTGCTGTGACAAAAACAAAAACAAAAAACAAAAACAAAACAAAAAAACAAGACCGAGACCAAAACCAAAACCAACTTGAGGAGAAAAGAGTTTATTTCATCCAAAAAGTCCCAGGTCACATTTCATCAGTGAGGAAGTTAGTGCAGGAACCCAAGGAAGGAACATGGAGGCAGGGGCATTCCCTGGAGGACTGCTGTTTACTGCCTGCTCAGCCTGCTTTCATACATAATCTAGAAACACCTGCCCAGCAGTGAGTTAGGCCCTCCCATATCAATGAAATCTAGAAAATACTTTACAATCTTGGTTATTGACAATCTACTGGCAGTATTTTCTTTATTGATGTTCCTATTCCTGTATAAAGGTGGCATTTGTCAAATGGATAAAAATTAAACAAGAACCAGGACAAGGTCTGAATGAGAAATATGCCTGATAGGCTCAAGTGTTTGCTTACTTGGTCCCCAGCTAATGGTGATTTAGGGACAATAATGGAACTTCCTGACCTGGAACCTAGCTAGAAGAATCCTTCAGATCCTTCAAAGCTTCCCTCACAGTGCACATTTCCATTTCGCGTGAGTCCGTGCTAAGCACCCTGGTAAACACTCACCTGACCTGTCTTTACCCATACTGTGGATGACCTCTCACCTCCCATTTGCCACCTCCCCACACACATGAACACTGTCCTTTGCAACTGTGCAAAGGGAGCCATCTTGCCTTATTCCACAACTCATACTATGCAAGGTTGGGTTTGCAGATTGAGCTTCTTTGTAGTTCTCTGAAGGTTCCTACATGGTACCATTTCCTATTTTTATGGAGGAGCCCTCAACAAATGCTAGTTACATTTGGTGATACTTTAGAGCCAAGTTCGCTAGAGGGAGAAAGAGAGAGTCAAGGTGAATTAAAGCAGAAATGCACATTCCTGGGTGACACACACCAGCCAATCTGAGCCACGGCTCCTCTGTACAGAGGCTCTTTCCCTCCTTAACTCTGTGTCCATGCATATGGTTCTGGATCTGAGATATGGATCAGAAAAGTTCAGGATTCAGGGGTCCTCATTTTGCTTTAGGAGTACAAGCTGAGTCAGGACTGATCTCATCTTACTTTATAACCTTCATCTGCATTAGGTGATAGTTGTCTCTATGAATTACCAATAGGAAGGATAGACATGTTGAGCTGGGTAACAGAAGGATTAACTCCTAGGAACTAGGAACTCTAGATCTTGCCTCCTCACTCTAATACAGTTCTTGGTTCTGTATCCTAGGAGCAGGATCTGGGGACAAGTTGCTTTACCCTGATCCATGTTCTCCTGACCTGTGTCACAACTTCCTTCTGAGTCCCACCTAAAAGGCCAATATATCAGCAATTCTAGACCTCTCAACAGGTCTGCACATACTTAGAGGTTCTGTGTATCTCTGAGGTAAATTTGCTTATCTGGTCTATATCCTTCCATAGTGACTATGCTGGGTACCAAATTTTGAGAGACCATTATTTCATCGAAGATAAAATAACTGTCACCTGTGGACAAAATAGGTCCTTTGAGTCCAAGGACACTTATTGCTCTTAGAAGAGACTTGTAGGAACACTCCTCCATTGTTGGTGGGATTGCTGGCTTGTACAACCACTCTGGAAATCCGTCTGGCGGTTCCTCAGAAAATTGGACATAGTACTACCGGAGGATCCAGCAATACCTCTCCTGGGCATATATCCAGAAGATGCCCCAACTGGTAAGAAGGACACATGCTCCACTATGTTCATAGCAGCCTTATTTATAATAGCCAGAAGCTGGAAAGAACCCAGATGCCCCTCAACAGAGGAATGGATACAGAAAATGTGGTACATCTACACAATGGAGTACTACTCAACTATTAAAAAGAATGAATTTATGAAATTCCTAGCCAAATGGATGGACCTGGAGGGCATCATCCTGAGTGAGGTAACACATTCACAAAGGAACTCACACAATATGTACTCACTGATAAGTGGATATTAGCCCCAAACCTAGGATACCCAAGATATAAGATACAATTTCCTAAACACATGAAACTCAAGAAAAATGAAGACTGAAGTGTGGACACTATGCCCCTCCTTAGAAGTGGGAACAAAACACCCTTGGAAGGAGTTACAGAGACAAAGTTTGGAGCTGAGATGAAAGGATGGACCATGTAGAGACTGCCTTATCCAGGGATCCACCCCATAATCAGCATCCAAACGCTGACACCATTGCATACACTAGCAAGATTTTATCGAAAGGACCCAGATGTAGCTGTCTCTTGTGAGACTATGCCGGGGCCTAGCAAACACAGAAGTGGATGCCCACAGTCAGCTAATGGATGGATCACAGGGCTCCCAATGGAGGAGCTAGAGAAAGTACCCAAGGAGCTAAAGGGATCTGCAACCCTATAGGTGGATCAACATTATGAACTAACCAGTACCCCGGAGCTCTTGACTCTAGCTGCATATGTATCAAAAGATGGCCTAGTCGGCCATCACTGGAAAGAGAGGCCCATTGGACACACAAACTTTATATGCCCCAGAACAGGGGAACGCCAGGGCCAAAAAGAGGGAGTGGGCGGGTAGGGGAGTGGGGGTGGGTGGGTATGGGGGACTTTTGGTATAGCATTGGAAATGTAAATGAGCTAAATACCTAAAGAAAAAAAAAAGAGAAGAGACTTGTAGGGTTTGTTAATTCTGATCCTTGTGATATTTATCCCAGTGATTCCTCAAAGAACTCTATTTCTAATGTCAAAGCTAGGAGGCCATGCACTTGGGTAGAGTCTGGCCATAGTCCTAGGCAACAGTCTAGTCTGTTCCTCCTATTATCTTCAAGACCAATATTTCCATTCACTGATCTGACATTCATCTCAGGAGTCACTTCCTTGCCTTGAAAGCTTGAAGTCTAAGTTTTAAATGGATTTTAATAAGCTCTATTAGTTATTAATATGCCCTGGTCAGCCCCTCAATAATTGAGGCGGGGTCCTATGGTATTTCTAGTCAGCTCTGGCATAATTACTGGATGAATTAACCATAATCTATTTTTCTACATGTTAGATTGCTTAGATTCTCAGCTTCACTCCCCAAGTACTTGCTGTTTGAGTCTGCCCCAGGGTATTTCTGCTTCGTTAACCTGTCCTCAGGGTCCAATTCTCCTGCCTACATGCTCATGATCAAATTAGCCTCATGGCTGCTGTCTCCTGTATCTGTCTTCTTTCTTGATTTCCTCTTCTGCCTCCTTTTCTCTCTCCTCGTGGTACCTCCCTGAGACTCCCAGCTCTATAGCTCACAACCTGTTTACCTCTGTTCACTACATTATTTGGTATAGTCACTTTTATTTAATGAATAGCTTAGATTTGGGGACAAAGTTTATACAACACATGTGGGTATACCTGAAATTTCACTCCTTAGTGGACAATGAGGCATTTGGAGCAAATATTTATCATTTAATACATAGCAGCACCAGACCAACCTCAATACTAAGTGGCATCCCAGATCCCATGCCTGGATACCTTGTTATAGAAATCCCACATGGAGTGTGAATCTGGAGGCAGAGATGTGAGCCCCTAATCATGCTCAAGGTTTGACCCTGGTCCTCTATGTTTGGGCCAGGATGATAGGTTAGCATGGATACCTAAAGTAAGCACTAGGATAGAGAAGGGAACTATGTATGCTGAGTCCTCAAGTGGAGAAGGGAAAACCAGGAGACTCCTACTGAGGTCAGGGTATATAGAGGATCTCATGTTGTCTACTGGATAGAGGATTGCTGATGTGTCACGTTGTTGACAGTTTACATAGAAATGTGCTTCTCTCTTGAGGCAGGAATCGTGTCCCACAGACGTACACTCACGAAGCACCCATCACATGCTTCAGAAACCTGACTTCCCTGCCTCTTTAGAGGATGCTACTACAAAGATGTTATCCTTAAGCAAGTGGGGGGGCTGTCATGTGCATGAACCTCTTCAGGCCTCTGGAATTCAGAAACCCAAGCAAGATGAAGTACTCACATGTGTTTTAGGGTCCCAAATATGGTCTGTCTTGCTCAGTAGTATATGGAAACTAGAGCAAAATCTCTACACAAGAGACATTACATACAAAGTCTACACAACAATGTTCATTTTTCTGATAATGCTGTTGATTTCAGTTACAGCACTCATTATTTTCTGTCTGCCCTGCCCTGTTCTGTAGACTGGATTTAATATAGGACAACAGGATAACTTAACTCCATTTTGAACAGTTTCCCATTTCATGAAAGGTAAGTGCATGCTCTAATGACTACTGTCTAATCCTCTAGGAATTTAAATAATTATCTGTTATTGCCCAATTTGGTTTTTTTTCACATATCCTTCCTTACATCAACCAACATTCTATATGAAATACAAATACGACTTGACATTAATTTGTTTGGGTTTTAGCATAGACGAGGTATGTCCACCATATACTATTAAGTTTTCATTTTGGAACATGTCCTCAGTTATGTAGCCCAGGATGATCATGAACGCGCAAACATCCTGTTGACGAAAGATCCTCTGTGCTGGTAATACCATGTGCTGGGTGTTATAAACCCAGGGCTGTCACAAGCAATGCTTTGACTCTATCAACTGTGATAGAATAGCACAGAGATCTGTTGTGGGACAACAAGAGAAACAGTTCCTACTACTGTCAGTGACAGTTGACAGCAGAAAACACCAGACTCATACACAGATCTGAGAATAAGTATAATTCCTGTTGAAACATGAATGGCAACATGACACAATTTAACATTAGACTCAGGCCTGAACAGGCTAAGTGCCCACATGAAAGAACAGCACAGACACTGGACAAGGTCCTAAAATTGCCTGAGATCTTTTGACCACATGATCCATTGAAAGAATAGGGATAAAGGAGTACCAAATAGACAGAGGTGGTAAGGTACAATGTGAAAGCCCAGGTGGACCCAGCAACAACTCTGCATAGCCCAGGCTTCGCTTGACTTCATACTGCAACCAGTGCCATATAGGCAAAAGATTTATCACAAAAAGCCAGGCAGTTTCTGTCCTTACCTGTTCTCAGCAAAATCTCCTTCCCATAATCCTACCAACCTCCAAATAAGTCTTCACAAACTGTGTATAATTTGACTCCTCATACACTTGTTTGAGCATCTCAACTGATTTGCCAACGATGGCCCTAATTCAGCATGATGTAATTGTGGTCATTGAAGGCTATTTTGAAGAATTATGACTAAAGTATCCTCGAGGCAACACATCACAACCATACTTCCTCTGGATTGTGTGATATTCTGGACAAGACCCCTCTGTCAGCCATTCCAACAGGCCAAAAACCCTTGATTAGGCCCTCAGTAGACTAAGTCCCTCCCCTATGTCCTTTCTAAGTGGCCTGGTTTGGTCTTAAAGTGCACAGAAATTCAGGAGAGTGCCCCTTGGCTCTCTTGAGTGATGGGTTGCATTTTCCAGGATAAACTTTGGACATGGGGAACTCTGGCAACCCCATGGAGAGCTATAAATTTGGGATTTCTGATCACTTACCAGTTATGCTATTGTAGATGTGGAACAGTTTCTGAAGTTACTTTCTGAAAACACAGAGCCTCCTGTGTTTTCTCCTCCCAGTACTCTGACTTCTACTAATCCATCCATGGTGCACATGTTCCATCCTTGAGTCCCTGCTCTGCTGTTGATTCTTCCAACTGTATATCATCCACAAAGTCAACAGTGATGAACGGGTGCTCCAGGAAGTGAGGCCAAGGCAAGAGAATTTGGAAAAAGCAAACACAGTGTAACACTAGGTACAGTGGAATTTTAGATGTTGACCCTACACTAGGACCCCATGGTGCTCAACAACCTGGCCACTGAGGATAGCTGGGATTAGGGAACAAGGGGCAGGGCAGCATGTAAAATGGAGAAAGTAGCAGGAGGTCTGTCTGGGCTAGGGAGAAGACAGACTTTCCTGGTACTGCTCCCCTTGGGATGGAGTCCTTTTCTTTCTCACATTGAGTTCTTTTCTCTATGAACACCCCCACTCACCCTCTGGATGGCTAGTCAGGGTCAGCACAGCCAAGAGTAGCATGAGAGAATCTGTGACATACATCTTCATCCTATTTGAAGAGTGGAGACAGAGACTCTGCTATTATGTGTTCATTTCATAATCTTGAAAGGAGGAGCCTAATTGGTTTGTCTTAAGAATTCCCAAAGGTAGTGATAGAGGATATTTGGTTGGGTCATGGAAAAATGAATGCCTAGAAGAGAACTCTCTAGGGCCCTGCCTCTACAGCTCAGATCCAGCTCTGGAGCCTGGAATCCTAGAGAAAAAGTTATTTACCCTGATATTGTCCCCCTCATTCTGGCCACAATATCCTCTGAGTCTAGGTCAGAAGTCACTGAGTCAGGAAGCTTCAAACATTGAGTTATCTGGATATCTACAGAATCTTACAAATTGTTTACAAATATTTGTCTGGCTTATAGCAATCAACATTCACAAAGTTGGGAATTGAAAATTCTGAGACATTCCATCTAATAAACACATGAATAATTATGTTTACAAAAGGTAACAACTATTTTCCAAAATCTAATGATATGGTGACAATAATAGATGTTGATATTTCTGCTGTCCTTGTCTTCATCTTTCCCACTAGAGATCCCTTCTATACTGATTCTTTTTAACCTTTTAATTTTATGTGTAGTTTGAAAATGAAACTTCACAGAAATGTACAAGTAGAATATTGTTAGACTCACTTTTTTATTCATGTGTTTGATTGTGTGTCTGTGTATGTGTGGATATTGGGAATTAGAGTTGTCAGTGGAGGCCAGACGAGAAACTCTGGAGGAGAATGCACAGATGGTTGTGAGCTCCTAGACTTCAGACTCTGAGTCTGATCCTCTGTACAGTATAACCATCTCTCCAGCTACAGGGGGAATGTGTCTATAAACACCTTCAGATCATCTTGTTCTTTTTGAGTCTCACCAGGACTCCACATGCCTCTTCATTCTGAGTGCTGAGATTAAAAGCATTGGTCACAGACTGGAGAGATGACTAGCGATTAAGGGCACTGACTGCTCTTCCATAGGTCCTGAGTTCAATTCCCAGCAATCACATGGTGGCTCACAACCATCTGTAATGGATCAGATGCCCTCTTCTGGTGTGTCTAAAGATAGCTACAATTTACTCATATAAATAAATTTAATTAATTAATTAATTAATTTTTTAAAAAGCATTGGTCACTACCCTAGTTAAATGTAGATTTTGACCTCTAATATGTCACTAGGCTGACACAGGTGCTACCTACAGTCTGCAATGTGAAACATCATTGAATCTGTAGAATGCTGTATCCATGCTCTTGGGTGAGACTTGTTCACAGGGTGGATGTTGTGGATTTTACATTTTTAAGGTTTTTTTAATTATTTATTACTTATTTAATGTAGATGTGTACACTCTAGTTGTCTTCAGACACACCAGAAAAAGAGGGTATTGGGTCCCATTACAGATGATGGTGAGCCATGATGTGGAATTGAACCCAGGACTTCTAGAATAGCAGTTGGTGCTCTTAACTGTTAAGCTATCTCTCCAGCCCCATTTCATTTACTTTTAAAAAGGAGAATGTTGTTACATTCAGAAGTCTTTCCTTGTTCATACTTGTAAGTAAACATTATCAAATCTCATTTACTAATATTACTTCAAATTTTTCTAGAGGAATCTGTAAGCATTTGACTTGGTTAAGGTTATGGTCATGGATTCAAACTGGAAATGTTCTCCTGAGAGCTTAGTGTTTATCATTGCTGTAGTGGGCTGCAGAAGGGTTAAAAAAGGGACACTTTATATTATAGTAGAAATATCATAGGGTTCTTAAATATGTTGCAAATACCTACTTGGTGAGCAGGATGAAGTTATCTACCTACCCTGTGTGGCAAAGGCTGCAGGTTTCACCTTTGGACAGATATTGTTTACTTAGGGAACTTTCCTTTTGAGAAGGTTCCAGGCATGTCTTTCACTCTATTTGGATGAAGGGAGTCTATATTGGTAGATACACAGATATGGTAGATTAGCATGAGCCTGGGATCTGAGGTGCTGTGGTCCCATGCTTGAAGATGGTTCTTTTATGAATTAATTATTTTATTTATTTACATCCCAAATGCTGCTCCCCTCCTCATCCCTGCTTGAGATGCCCATGAGGATGGCTCTTGATCTTGCATGATGACCCAGGTTACTCTGGATCCTGCCTTTGTTTGGCATAGTGGAGCAGGATCCTCAAACACATTCAGTGATGGGAGCTGTGCTGGCTGGTTTTGTGTATCAACTTGACACAAGCTGAAGTTATCACAGAGAAAGGAGCCTCCCTTGAGGGAATGCCTCCATGAGATCTAGTTGTAAGGCATTTTCTAAATTTCTGTCCTGACTTTCTTTGGTGATGAAAAGCAGTATGGAAGTGTAAGTAAACAAACCCTCCCTGCCCCCAACTTGCTTCTTGTTGTTTATCATGATGTTTGTGCAGGAATAGAAATCCTGAATAAGACAGAAGCTGAAGAACGATCTGCCTGCACTGCTTCCATTATTCTTTCTCCACCATCTAAACCTCTGGCTGTGCCTTAGTTTGGGTTTTAATGCTATAAAGAGACTCTGTGATCAAGGCAACTCTTATAAAGAACAACATCTAATTGGGGCTGGCTTACAGTTTCAAACATTTTCATCAAGACAGAAAACATGGCAGCATCCTGGCAGGCATGGATCTGGAGAATGAGCAGAGAATTCTACATCTTGTTCCAAAGACAAACAGGAGAAGACTGGCTTCCACGTGGCTAGGAGAAGGGTCTAAAAGCCCACCCCAAGAGTGACATACTTCCTCCAACAAAGCCATACCTACTCGAATAAGACCACACCTCCAAATAGCAATGAAAGAAAGATGACATTTCAAGACCTGTAAGTCATATAAAATACTCAGAAATTGCTGGTTATTTGTGAGCCTAGAGGCTGCCTGGGGCTGAGAATAAAGAAAAACAAACCTGGGCATGCCCATAGTTAAAGCATTCCTGGGAACAGCTTGACCATAAAGATAAAGAGGAATGTGAGGACGTAACAGGGCTATCAGAACTGAGTCAAACTGACCAGATACTCTGCTAGCATTGATAAACATCCAAATCACAGAACTCCTGCACATATTCTTTCTGCTGATGTTTGAATAAGCCAATAGTGTGTCGCTATGCTGATTTCCGCACCCCTAAGCCCTTTACCCCATAAAAACCCCTAGCTTTCGAGCCTTGGGGTCGAATCCACTGTCTCCTGCGTGAGATATGTTTCGACCTGGAGCTCCGTCATTAAACTGCCTCATGTGTTTGCAGCAAGAAGATTCTCGTGTTTCTTTGGGTGCACTCTCTCTCCCGAGACTAGAGTGGGGGTCCCCGAAAGGGGGTCTTACAGCAATACTCCCTAGGTCAAGGATATTCAAACCACCACAGACTGTATCCTGGTACTCTCTCCCTCACTGGGTGAAACCACAAAGTAAATGTTGTTGATTTAGCTAAAAATAATGACCTAAAACTTTAGGATCCCAGATTTGTATAGTAAGATGTAGAGAAACAGAGATATTGTTGGCAAGTGATGGCAACCAGACTCTGCTGGACCAGACACCCAGTAGGTGAAAAAACAGGAGAGGACCAGGGCAGGGGCCTGCCTGGATGAGGTAGGAGGAGGGTCTGATTGGGAAAGCAGAGAAGCTTCTTAGCTGGCACCCTTGCTCAGCTCTGCAGAGGATTTTCCCTCTGGACCCGACACTTCCTCATATGTCTGCTGTCACAATAATGTGGGACATGGAAGAGAAGACATTTCTTCAGCATACTGCAAGGTGATTCGGGGTGGGCAGGAATAAGAGCACCCAAAGCCAAGGCAGCCACTGGCTTCAGGGAGAGAGAAAGGCAAAGGTTCATCACCATGACTGCTGGGTCACGGCTGAGTCTGCACTGCTCTCATTTTAACTTACAATCTAGACCACAGTGAGGCTGAATATTTCCCCTAAAACTGCCCAGTGTGAGTGGCAGGGATCTGTTGTGTTGGGTAATGGAAAATTAGCTCCAGGGAGCAGCATCTCTAGTGTACTGATTCCCCCGCATAAGATCCAATGCTGGGGCCCATTACCTTAGAGCAGTGTCTGGGAACACATTGCTTTAACCTGATGTCTGTCCTCATGGTCCTTATAACTACATGCCTAGATGCCAGGAAGTCAGCATTTATCAAATGCTTTGACATCAGGATCTTTACACTGATCTAGAAATTATATGGATTTTCAAAATGGCTAAGATAAAAAAAAAAAACTCAAGTTAAGAGCCCATATTGGTGAGAATGTGATGAAAAAGGAACACCCCTCAATTGCTGGTGGGAGTGAAAACTCAGAAAATCACTCTGGAAATCAATCTGGCAGTTTCTCAGAAAGCTGGAAACACCTGAAGACCCAGCTAAACTGCTCCTGGGTGTATACGCAAAAGATTCTCCACCATACCCCAAGGACATGTGCGCCAATATGTTCATAGAAGCTTTAGCCATAATAGCCAGAAACTGGAAGCAACCCAGATGTCCATCAATCAAAGAATGGACACAGAAAATATATCCAAGGAATACTACTCAGCTATTTAAGACAATAACATCATGAAACTCACAGGCAAACACAAAGTAAATGGAAGTGGAAAATATCATCCTGAGTGAGATAACCCAGGCACAAAAGGACATGCATGGTATGTACTCACTGATAAGTGGATATTAGCTGAAAAGTTCAGAACACCTATGATACACCACACAGACCCAAAGAAGTTAAACAAGAGGGAAGGTTCAAGTGAGGATGCTTGAATCCTACTTAGAAGGGGAACTAAATAGTCATGGGAGGCAGAGAGAGCAAGAGATCTGGGTGAGAGAGGACAGGGAGACAGGAAGGGGGGCAGGGCCAGGCATGGGGAGAGACAGAAGAGAGCCCCAAAGGTCCAAGAGAATAAATGGAAATCTGCAGTTGCTGGGGCTGGGGGATTCTCTAGGAAGTCCCAGAGACCCAAGATGAGTGAGGCTCCAGGTGGCCTTAGCCAAAATGCTCAACAGTGGGGATACAGAAACTGAAGAGACCACGTCCAATAGACACTCAGTGGAGGAATGGGGACACCAAACTACCTACAAGACTTATGACCCCAAATTGGTCCTTTCTAAGACAAATGCAGGGACAAAGATGGAGCAGAGACTAAAGGAATGGCCAACCAACGACTGGTCCATTTTGAGATCTATCCCATGGGCAGGTACCAATCTCTCACACTATTAATGATGCTATGTTATACTTGCAGACAGGAACCTAGAATAGTAGCCCTCTGAGAAGCTCTACCCAGCTGCTGACTGAGAAAGATGCAGACACCCACATTAGACAATCATTGGACAGAGATCAGGGCCACCTAAGGAAAAGTTAGGGGAAAGGTTGAAGGACTTCAAAGAGATGGCAAACCCACAGGAAGACCAAAAGCTCAAATAACCTGGACACTTGGGAGCTCCCGAAGACTGAGCCACCAACCAAAGATCATACACTGGCTGTCCCAAGGCCCCCAGTACATATGTAGCCAAGAGCTGCCTTGTCTGACCTCAGTGGGAGAGGATGCACCAGGGTCGGGGGATGCAGGGTGAAGGCTGCCTTCTCAGAAGCAAAGGGGAGGGGAGATTTGGGGAAGAACTCTTCAAGGGAGGACAGGAAGAGGGAACAGCATTTGGAATGTAAATAAATAAGTAAATAAATAAATAACTTTTTTTTAAAAAAAGAAAAGAGAAATATGGATTTCAATAGTAATTATACTTTTGTGGATATCAATCCGTAATTGCCATGTTAAGAACTCAGAATTGCTGGGAAGTGATGGTACACAGCTTTAATCCCAGCACTTGGGAGGCAGAGGCAGGTGGATTTCTGAGTTCGAGGCCAGCCTGGTCTACAGAGTGAATTCCAGGACAGCCAGGGCTATACTGAGAAACCCTGTCTCGAAAAAAAAACTCATAATTTTGAGACATTTGCTTTATGAAGATTTTATTATCTGATTGTATGCAGACTATTTCAAGAGAAAAATAGCTATTTTCCAAATTACAGTGATATGATAAATAATAACTAGAATGTTAACTTTTGTGCATGTTCTCACCTTTTCCATTTGTATATCCTTGCTTAGCTTTCTGGATGTTTTGAAAATCAGGAATGTACCTGTTCACAGAAATATGTCAAAGGGATAATTTATACACATTCATTTTTCAGTCCCCCACCTTCACCTTGTGTTTGCTTGCCAGTATTACAGTTGCCTTTAATGGCCAAAAGAGGGCGACAGAAACCATGAAGTTTCAGCAACTTGTGATCTGGGAAGCCTGAATGATCAAAATACACAAGAGCAACCAGTGACCCTCACTTCTGAGCCCTCTCCCCAGATCAAAGAGGATTTGTTTTCATGAGCATCTTCAGAGGAACGTAGTTTTTTGTTGTTGTTGTTGTTGTTTTGATACAGAGTCTCACCATGTATCCCTGGCTGGCCTGGAACTCTCTATGTAAACCCAGCTGACATCCAACACTGAATAATACACCTGCACCTTAACTCAGTGTGCTGGGCTTAAAGGCATGAGCTCCCACACTGACTCACTGTGGATCTTTACATGGACACTTCAATAAAGTGGCACAGGTGGGATTGTTCAAGGTCATTTAACCGTGAACCTGAAGCATCAATATCTTCATAGTCTTCATAGTCTGCCTCCTTCCTGCCTACCATTCTATTTCTGTTGCCTGGGGCCTACCCCCACCCATCCCCTCCCTAGCTACCTAAGCTCTGCAGGTATTAAAAATGAAACCCACATACATCAATCATCAAAGCTAACGTCCACAAATGAAGGAAACATGCAATATTCACATTTTCTGGGTTTGGATTCCTTCACTCAGAATGATTGTTTCAATCACTTTCCTAAAATGTCATAATCTTTTTCCCACATAAAGTATTTATTAGAAAAAAGATATATTGTGCCATCTACTACATTTATTCATTCATTAATTTATTCTCTCCTATAATATATCCCCACTACAGTTTCCCTTACCTCCTTTCCTTCTAGCCCTCCCCCTCACCTGCCATGCCTCTCTCAACAAAGCAAAGATCAGCAAAGATGAAGAAACAATACCAACGAAGTATTGCAAAGCTACCTATGCAAGTGCAGCACCACTATCCATTGAGTCTGTTTATACTCTTTCCAAACATCACGTGTCCTGCCACAGTTCTTGCCTTGGCAAAACACCAGATGAGTCTGCATCATATGACATATCCAGAAAATTCCACTTCAGTCCCATGAGGTCTTTGGAGGCCCTGGACTGCAGGAGTCTCTGTAGTATTGTCATCCTGGTTGTTAAGGTCAAAGAAAGTTTGCTGTCTGACAGCCCTAAAGAAACTAGGCTTGTCCATTCATCCAAAATAAGTCAACTGAAGAGACAAGAACTGGGAAAAGAACTGGGGCCTCACTGTGTATGCTGTGGGGAAAGATTTTCGGGACACTAAATCCAGCTGGACTTCAGTCATAATGACCTAGAATGTCCCCTAAAGATGACACCAACTTGAGAACAGGTGTTCAAAAAAATTGAGCCTAGACGTGGCATTTCTCACTCAAACTATCACAGAGCATATCTGTAAATTTCACAAATAACAGAAAACTTGATTGTGAACCCACTCTGTTTTAAGATTAATTTTTATTCTTTTTTATATGTATGTCAATATATGCATGAGGATGTACACAATAACACCTGACATACTGGATATCCCTGGAGCTGGAGCAACAGGTGTTTGTGAGCCACCCACAAGTGCTTGGAACTGAACCTGGGAACACTGCTATCTCAACAAGCTATAGTAGCCACAAATTCAACTCTCCAAACCCAAGAACACAATTTTGTCTACTTTCTTTTGCTGGATCCCAGAGCCTGGAACAGGGCCAGGCTGATGACAGACTCCCCAACAGTTACTGAGGACTAAATCTCAGGAGCAGGCTGTGGCTGCTAAAGGTAGACCTGGAGCAGGAATATAGCGGGGATTGTCCCTTTCGTGAATACAAGAGGGACATCCTACTTACTTCAAGACAAGAGACCTTGACCAGTTCTAGAGTCCCCTGCATACATGGGGTACAGCACCAAGTTTTGGGTAAGCGAAGAAATCTGAGGCACAGAAGATCTTACACTGTGAGGTAGTCAGAAGGGAGGGGACATCTCAGGAACAGGAAGTCCTCCTCATCCAGCATTCCAGCTGCTTCCTATCTCCAAGTCATGCCCAGGCCACAGCTACCCAGCCAAGGGAGCTGCCCCATGCCACAACACCAAACTTGGGCACCACAATTAGGCACCAATACCACATCAGAACCAAGGAACAATGGGTGTGTGGTCATGGATGTGACAAGGTGAGTCTACATCTGCATAAGACCCAAGCTGGGGACAAGGAGCAGGATGCCTGGCTCCCCACAAAGAACTGTGGATTATGATCATTGAATTCACAGGGTAGAGAGTCTCTGTCTTTTAGTCTACCCTGCATTTGAGGAAAACTGTGCTATACCTAAGGTTGGAGGTTAATGGAGGGATCCTGCTGGTGTCATGGGGGATAGTGAGCAGATGTCTGGGCTCAGGGTCATGAGAGCCCTGCTAGTATCACTTTATCATTCTCAGTTCATGCTACTTCTAATCTAGGCCCTCTGAAGACAGTCTCCATGACCTCTGACAGAGCAGCCAACTCTCATCCCCTTTATCTCCCTTAGATCCTTGTGTTCCAGGAAGCCAAGACTTTGCACAGAAGGCCTGGACCAGTCAAGAAAGCAACATGACATTGTGGCACAATGAATAAGAGTACAGGGACCCCAGGATCAAGGACCAGGAGTACACATAGTCCTCACTTCCCCATGCCTACTTTGATTCTGTCTATGATACCTGCATCTGGGATTGGAGCCAGAGGATATTGTGAATAGAAGCAGAAGGCAAGGAACCAGGAAAAGCCACTCATCCACACACAGTGCTCCCAGGATACTAGGCCTAAGCGCTGGGTTAATTAAGGAAGCAGGGCTCTGGAAATGCTGTTCCCATGAATTAACCTTTCTACAACTCAAGCTAAAGACACTGTCATTGTCACTGGGGACTCACACTCTGCCTATCACACAGGATGAGGACCATGACATCATGTGCCCTCCATCATGTCCACTCAGCTCCTCAAATTGCAGGGACAATGACCCTGAAGCCAGCAGTGTGGGGTCATGAGACTGCAGGAAGGATTGAGGATGAGTCATCAGAGAAGCTATGTCTCGATTTGCCCTACCACATCCTTCCTGCTCCACTTTTTGGGGGCACCTACTGAGTTCTCTTCTCAGTCACGCCCAGAGCCTCCTGTTCTCCTCCTGGTCCAAGCCTCAACAATGGTGTTCTGGGAAAAGAATGGGGTCTTACCACACAATATCCCCAGGCTTACAATCACTGCAGTATGTCTATACTCTCTTGTCAAGTGTTGGCCTCATGTAGATGTTATGAAGGCAGAATTCAGTTTGTGGAATTCCACAGAAACAGGACTGAGCCACTGAGGTCCTTCATGAATAAGGAGGGGCATATATTGGTGGGGAAAGACTCAGAGTGTCCTGAAAGTCACAAGGTGTTCCAAAGAAAAACTGAGAAAATTTCTCAGCTTCTATACCCTAAAGCTCTTCAGGTGAGTGATCTGAGTTCAGAAGTCAGGACCCCTCCATCTTCCCACAGACAGACCAAAGTCACCCATTTCCACTACTTAAGGGTAAGGCTCCATCAAATTGACCCATACACTGGAACCTGGAGGGACTTGAGACCTCACTGGGTTTTAGCTGCAGTTAAGGGTTGAAAAGGCTTAATGGTGTGGAGGCAAGTATGACTTTGTGTGTGTGGCACTGGCAGGCAGCAATTCTGACATCAATGGCAGGACTAGGATATCATACTCTGAAGAATGTGCATGGCCGTGAATTGCCCACAAAAGGGTTTTTTCCTTAAGGTGCTATGAGTGTGACTGCCCTAGTCACAGAGAGCTCACCCTGAAGAAGAGCATAAGCTCCTACACTGAAGAAAGCAACACTGCTCAGATGCTCAGGTACCAGAGAGACTGTGGTGATTGGCATACAACTGAAGAGTTAGTTACCAGGAGGAAAGTAGATGGAGAGTTCCACCCAAGTGCATGGAGATGCTCCACACAAAGCTGAAAACTCTGTAGGAGAGGTCTCTGCTCACAGATAAGAGGAACCCTGTGATAACCTTGATTCTGTCTTTCATCGAAGGGGGATGAGGGCTCCAGGGGTTTCAGTTTCAGTATGAGAAGGACTCACCAAAGGGTTCACCATTACACTAAGTAAATGTCTACTAGCCTGCCTGCCACCCAGCCTTTCATTTCAATGTGCATCCCAGGGTGAACCATGACATCTCTAAGGCCTGATCTCTGACCAGACATAATTCCCTTCAAGTTCTGACTCTAGGGTGACTGAGTCTCTGAATCACCCACCCAGGACCAGCCATCTGTTTTCCTAGAGAAAGACCTGCAGCCTCCTCCTCTGTGCTGGCTCATGATAATTCAGAAATGCTTCAAGGAATAGAGTATCCAGATGGGGAGTTGAAGCTGCTCTGTAGAGTCTGTACCTTCCTCTATCCCAGAATGTAAAATGACTGAACCTTCCAGTTTTTCTCATTAGACTTACCCAAAGACACATAGGACAGAACTGCAGGTGATGTCACCCTGAAGTGCTGGACCCTGGGATCCTTACTGATGAGCTCAGCGTCAGCTGGCAGAGGAATGGGAACATCAGCCATTGTCCCCCATCAAGGCAATTGTTCTTGCCCTTCTTCTTAAAGCTGTGGTTATCCAAGATGTGGTGATGTTTCTGTCATGGAAGAGGAGGAGTAAAGTAAGAAAGGGGCAGGCTCTGAGTTCCAGTCTCCCAGGGATTTCAAGCCTGAGCTATTGGTATGACCTGCCCCACAAGAGGAAAGTGGTTTGCACATATAGGGGCTTACTGCTGGGGCCTGTGTGTGGAGATTTACTGTATTGTAAATGAAATGGTTGATGGATTCATTATTCTAATGATGGAGGTAATACAGGCCTCACTCCCAGCAGAGATTGTGGAGAAGGTCCCCAGTGGTAACAAACATCCAGGAGGACAGTTGGTCCTCTTAACATATAGTCTTGCATTCTGTTTTCACATGTTTCCCTGAGTCTACACTTATACATCTGGAAACTTCTCTGAGATAAGAGCTAGGGGACTCCACTGGATCTTTATGAATCAGGAGCCTCACGGTCCTCTCATAAAATGTTTTCTTTCCAAAGATAAAATATGGAGTAATCTATGCTCAGGCCAACAGTAAGTACTGTGAGGCCTGATGTCGTGGGATTTGTGATAGAACAGACAGAGCCTATGGAAGTGCTAAAGCTGACATTACCTGCTCCATCTCCTGTCAGGTTTCCTCAGCTCAGTTTTTGCTAGATCCCAGTCAAGGCAATGACTAGGATATAGAGACTCCTGTCAAAGCTATATGAAGATGTGACCCTGAGGGGCCTGTGGGACTTGGGGGGGGGGGGGGTCATAGGAACATGTCGTGTGTTATCCTGACTCTCAGGTCAGGGACAATTTGAGCATGTGATGAGTTCATCAGAGAGTCACCACACACAGACATGTGAAATTATTCCCTGTGCTTTTCTTTAAAGGAGAGCTGCCTTGTATTCAAATGTGCCATAGAGTAATTGTTCCAGTTTTCCCCTCTCCCATGTGACTCGAAAACCTTCTGGCTTGTCACTCTGCAACTGATCTCTCTGACTGTGTTCGGGTATATGTCTTTCATCACAACAACGTGATCAAGGGAGGAACCCAAACAGCCCTGAGCACTGAGCCCTCCCTACAGTGACCTGTGTCTGTTTTCCAGCCAATTGTCTCTGTCAGCTGAGGCTGGCTTAGAAAACCCTATCAATAAGTAAACTCATTTTCACTGAATTACAACTGTATTTCTTTGTAAATAAGCTAGAGATTTCTGGTCATTGCTCACCTCCTCTGACAGCTGTTGTCTAAATTTCCCCAGTTCATTCTTTGGAGATACCATCAGAAAGAGACTGTGTCTTCCCCTCCACCATGGTCTTGAACTCCTGATCCTCATAGCTGAACCTTCCAAATGCTGGGTTTGCTTGGGTGTGCCTTGACACCTAGCTCTCTGGAGACAATCTGAACTGTGTCCACTTATGTGTGTGGAGAAGAGATTGCAGTGGCAAGTCAGATGAGATTTGTAGACAGGAAGTATTTAATTGCTACATAAATTCTTGTCATTTTTTATGCTCTTTAAGAAATAAATCACCCTAATTCAAAAAGGCTTGAACTCCTCTGCTTTACAATGAATAGTGTTACAAGGCATGCACCACCATGTCCTGCTACATTAGAAGAATTCTGTTAGAGAATATTTTTAGTATTAAATAATATTTGACACTGTCTTAGATTTTCTTTTGCTATGAAGACACACAATATAGCCTCATGTTCATAGATTCCATGTCAATTTAACAGAATCAAAGAGAAAAAAGGATTCCATAGATTTACACAATTAACTATAACCTAGCTCTCAACAATGGCCTAACCACAGCCTTTTAGATCATTGGCTCTCTAATTGTGGATCACAACTGCCTTGGCAAACCTCTGTATCAAAAAATACTTACGTTGTGATTAAAATACAAAATGACAGTTATGAAGTGGCAAAAAGGTAATTTGATGGGTGGAGGTCACCACAACATAACTAACTGTATTAAAGGGTTCCAGCATTTTGAAGGCTGAAAACAACTGCTTTGGATAATCCACTGAGTCACATATGTCAGCAGCAATGGGAAAACCATTAATAAGAGATCAGAAAACAAAACAGGTGATCACTAGGGAATTGCTCAAACTTGTTCCAAGATGCCCAAGAGGAAAAACTCGATTCCAAGCAAATCATAGGCTGCAGAGTGCTGAAAGCCAATATCTCATATCAGTATTCCCAGCCATGGGCCCAGAGCATCAGAACAGGACTGAATTGTGATCAGCCAGGACTGAACTCAGAGTCACATCACTGCAAGTGATATGAACAGATGTTTTTGCAAACTGCACAGAACTGTACAGCAGCCAGTCTAGACTCTCCTCATTTACAGGTAGTAGATCTCATTCCAGATAGCTGAATAAAGGACCTGCCTAAGGAACAACTATTTCTCCAAAATATTGAACCTGCGTCTGCTGCCACTCAGGGTTGGTAGAGCTCCTCTTCCTTCCCAGCCTGAACTCCTTTGCAATATAGTTAGAAAGGTATTGTTCTTGCACAACATAAAAAAAGTCCATTTATTGGCAATTGATCCCTTACCAAGTTGACTACAACAAAGATAATATCTAAGCTCCCAAGATAACATTAGTGATTTTGACTACAAGAATTAGTCACAGTCAAATTAAGGGCTCATTAATGCTTCCAAAGTTTTCTATGGAAAATATATGGCCATATTAATGACTAAGGTTTTGACAATTTGTACTAAAGAACTTGGTCAAAGAATGTCCTACTTCAAAATAACATTCAATAACTTAGCATTCATTCAGTGGGCAAGATTCTCCTCTGAATGTGAATGCAGCCAATAATGAGGGATTCAATGATGTTTGATGTCCTTAGTGTGGACGACCTTGAGGAAGTACCACCTGTGCTCATTTAGTGACTTATCCATGAGAAAAATTTACAATTAGCCCATTTGGTTGGCAAATTCCTTTAATCTCAGCAATTTGGAGCCAATAGCAGATGGATGTATGAGTGCTAGGCAAGCCTGGTCTACATCCACACTTCCTGGACAGCCAGGCTGCATACTGAGATGATGTTTCAAAAGAAAGCTAATGTGAAGGGTCCTTGATGATCTTGCAGAAGACCAGAGTTGATTCCCAGCATTTGAGTCTTGCAGATCACATGTTCCTTAACTACATATCCAGGGTTTCCTATGACCTCTTCTAAAACATATGAGTACCTGCCCCTTGCAATCACACAGAAACACACAAAAATACATACAAATAAAATGGAGCCTTAAGATTGCCCCTTCATAGAATTGGGAACAATCACCCATGGAAGGAGTTACAGAGACAAAGTTTGGTGCTGGGACAAAAGGATGAACCATCTAGAGACTGCCATATCCAGGGATCCATCCCATAATCAGCCTCCAACCGATGACACCATTGCATACACTAGCAAGAGTTTGCTGAAAGGAGCCAGATATAGCTGTCTCTTGTGAGGCTAGGCCGGGGCCTAGCAAACACATAAGTGGATGCTCACAGTCAGCTATTGGATGGATCACAGGGCCCCCAATGGAGGAGCTAGAGAAAATATCCAAGGAGCTAAAGAGATCTGCAACCCTGTAGGTGCAACAACATTATAAACTAACCAGTACTGCGGAGCTCTTGACTCTAGCTGCATATGTATCAAAAGATGACCTAGTCGACCATCACTGGAAAGAGAGGCCCATTGGACATGCAAACTTTATATGCCCCAGTACAGGGGAACGCCAGGGCCAAAAAGTGGGAATGGGTGGGTAGGGGAGTGTGGGGAAGGGAATGGGGGACTTTTGGGATAGCATTGGATGTGTAATTGAGGAAAACACGTAATAAAAAAATATTTTAAAAAAAAGATTGTTTCTTCTAAATTATATTTGTGAAAATGAATTTTTCTGTGTTTCAAATATAAAAAAAAACTGTAAAAAGGAAGACAAAAAATACTATGAACTGTGGAAGGGAAGATGAAAATCAGAACTCCCTGAAATGTTAAACATACAAAAAGTTTTCTGACAGCACTGTTTCATTTTAGAAAATAGTTTTTACTCTTCTTATTCGGCATACATACAATTAGTTATTAGTATCTACACTGAATCGAAACACTTGAAACCTCCAGTTCCTACCATGATCGTATGAATTGTTATAATCTATACAAGCACAGTCACCATAGAAGGATAAACAAAGTCTAAGCATGTGCAAAGATTCTGACATTGAAAAGTTTGACAATTACTAACTTATTGGCCTCTGGACAATGACTCAAGGGTGTTGTGACCTGGACCAGAGGACAGACTTGTTCTTCGAAATGGATGCCAGGATACCAGAATGCAAAACTGGGTGCAAGATGGGTAGCAGGACTCTAGAACCCCCCCCCCTACACACCCAGGAATTAATCTCTCCAAGACCCACCCCATCAGGTCTACTTCAGTACCTTTGGAAAATCTAAGAGAAGCCAATCAGCATTAGGCACATCAGGGTTATAGTCAAGAAATACCAGCCCTGATTGTGACTTCATTCATGTCACAGAATGAGGAACCCTGGAACCTGTAAACTCCTTCTCCTCTGTTGGTAGCCTTGGCCCTTAACCCAGTATCCTGTAGGTTATTGCAGGGCTTGAAGGGACTTGGCATTTTGGGGAGCAGGACACAGCACCTGGAATCATCATCTCTGCATCTTCTCCCTTGCCTAACAAGACACTCCCTGATCCCCTAGCTGAATCACCCTGACCCTCTCCTGCATCTCAGGTCCACAGACACACCACCACCCCTGCTATGCTCCTTACCAACCTGTTCTGGGTCCAGGCTGAAGAGTCAGTGTTTCAATGTGCACCACCCACAGGCTCACACTGGCTTCAGACTTTTAACATTGTGATTTGGGGCCTGACATGTTGGAGGCCCAGGTCATCCAGGTCAGCTATGTAGGCTCCATACAGTTTCAGGGAGCAACAGCAAAGAACCAACTGCAAGGATGCAACTTTGGGCTGCTTAGATGGAGCAGGAGCCACCTGAATATTGGGAGAAGGAGAAAACACAAGTCCTGTACTTGTCACAGACCAATGAGTTCTTCAGTTCGTGGTAGATTACTATGAACACAGATTGGATGGTGAGTCATCTCAAGCCTGAGGTTGATTCCTCAATGCCCTCTTGGCTGGTCCAATAACTCCACTCTAGTTTCCCAAATCAAAGATTCAGCCATAGTCGAAGGGACCCCTGGGAACTTTTGACCAGAGAGAACCACAAACTGTGACCTATTTAGGAGTTTAGTTGGGGACAAAATCCCAGTAGAGGGAAAAGCCTCACAGTGATGAGAGACTGAATGTGAGTGAGGCAGGATATCACACCCTGCAGGGAATGTATGGCTGCAATGTGGCCAATGATGGGAGCTTCCTTCTTGGTCACAATCGGTTCACTTACTGTGGCTATGATTACACCATCCTGAATGAGAACCTGAGGTCTTGGAATGCACAGGACAAGGTAGCTCAAACGCTGAGGGATTCCTGGGAGGCTGAAGGCATTACAGAAATTTGGAGGACTTACCTGCTAGGGGAGTGCACAGAAAGGCTTCTTAGATGCCTGGACCTTGGAAAGGAGACCTTGCTGCGCTCGGTAAGAGACACCCTTACCAATCCCTTCTGCTTTCTGACATTGTAGCTCCTGCCTCCCTGAGGCCTCCGTCTCAGCAGGGAGCAGCTGGAATGCTTACACTGTCTTGCATCAAAGGGGAAAGAGAGCTCCTCTGTTTCCTGACTCAACATGTGAGAGGGACTCTCCAGAGGATTCAGCCTTCTCCCAGGACAGTTCAGTGTGTACATTCAGTGTGTACATTCAGTGTGTCTCTTCCATCTGCATTGGGCATCATGGCCTCTCTCAGGCCTGTTCACTGCCCATACACAATGAAATTGAATGCCTAACTCCAGGGTTGCTGACTCCCTTGGATCCCCTTCCTATCAGAACAAGAAGTGTCTTTGCATAGAGAGACACCCAGAGTCTCATGCTCTGAGTTGGCTCATGATTATTGTAAAATATTACAAGGAATAGATCATCCAGATCCTGAGTGTAGGCTTCTGTGTTGACTCTGTGCCCTCCCTCATCCAAGTCTCCCATCCTTTTCAGGGATGGTCCCATGAGTACTGCTCAGGCCCCAGGAGGAGTGCAAAATACATGAATTTTCCAATTGTTCCCATCAGATGCCCCCAAACACATGTGACCCACCATGTAAGACCTGAAGAGAATGTCACCCTGAGGTGGGCCCTGGGCTTCTACCCAGCTGACAGCACCCTGACCTGGAAGAGGAATGGGAAAAACCACACCCAGGACATGGAGCTGCCAGACACCAGGCCTGCAGGGGATGGAACCTTCCAGAAGTGGGCAGCTGTGTTGGTTCCTTCTGGAGAAGAGCTGAGATACACAGGCCATGTGTACCATGAAAGGTTACCTGAGCCTCTCACTCTGAAATGGGGTAAGGGGTGGGTGTGAGCACACACCTTGCTCTTGGGAAAATTGTGAGCTCTTTAAAGAATCAGAGCAGAATCAGGACTGAGAGCTAGGGTCAGATTCCTTGTTCTTCTTTCCTTTCTCTCCTCAGAGCCTCCACAAACCATCCCCATAATAGCAATTCTATTTAACCTGGTTCTGTGGCTACCGACTATCCCAGAAGCTGTTAGCTTCTGTAGTCCACACTCTCACCTGCACAGACTAGTCTCTGGAATCTGGGAACCAGGATGGCTCCCGCAGATGCTCTGGCAACTCCCTCCCGGGCTGCCCTACTCAATTCTTCACAGAGTTAGAAAGGGCAATTTGCAAATTCATCTGGAATAACAAAAAAACCTAGGATAGCAAAAACTATTCTCAACAATAAAAGAACCTCAAATGGAATCACCATGCCTGACCTCAAGCTGTACGACAGAGCAATTGTGATAAAAACTGCATGGTACTAGTACACTGACAGACAGATACATGGAATAGAATTGAGGAATCAGAAATGAACCCACAGACCTATGGTCACTTGATCTTTGACAAAGGATCTAAAACCATCCAGTGGAAAAATAACAGCATTTTCAACAAATGGTGTTGACTTAACTGGTGCTTATCATGTAGAAGAATGCAAATTATTCCACTTATCACCTTGTACAAAGTTCAATTCTAAGTGGATCAAGCAACTCCACATAAAAACAAAGACACTGAAACTTATAGAGGAAAAAGTGGGGAAGAGCCTCGAAGATATAGGCACAGGGTAAAATTTCCTGAACAGAACATCATTGGCTTGTGCAGTAAGATCAAGAATGGACAAATGGGACCTCATAAAATTGTAAAGCTTCTGTAAGGCAAAGGACACTTTCAATAAGACAAAAAGGCAACCAACAGATGGGAAAAAGATCTTTACCAATTCTAAATCAGATAGAGAGCTAATATTCAATATATGTAACGAAGTTGGACAACCAGAAAAACAAATAACCCTATTAAAAATGGGGTACACAGTTATAGCTCTCTCTTGTGAGACTATGCCGGGGCCTAGCAAACACAGAAGTGGATGATCACAGTCAGCTATTGGATGGGTCACACGGCCCCTAATGGAGGAGCTAGAGAAATTACCCAAGGAGCTATAGGGAACTGCAACCCTATAGGTGGAACAACAATATGAACTAACCAGTACCCGGGAGCTCTTGTCTTTAGCTGCATATGTATCAAAAGATGGCCTAATCGGCCATCACTGCAAAGAGAGGCCCATTGGACTTGCAAACTTTATATGCCCCAGTACAGGGGAACGCCAGGGCCAAAAAGGGGGAGTGGGTGGGTAGGGGATTGGGGGGGTGGGTATGGGGGACCTTTGGGATAGCATTGAAAATGTAAATGAGGAAAATACCTAATAAAAAAAAAAGAAAAGAAAACTCCAGTGCCATCAGTAGGCTATATCTACTTGATTGTTGGCCAAGAGTCACCAAACATCTCAGGCTATTGACAAGGCTGTTGGTTGCGCTTCACAAACTAATGGTAAGATCCTGTTGCTGAAGACAATTACATCTCAATAAAAATGGAGAAGTCAAAAAATAAATAAATAAATAAAAAATTTAAATGGGGTACAGAGCTAAACGAATAATTCTCAACTGAGGAAAACAGAATGGCTGAAAAGCATGTAAAAAAGTTTCAACATCTTTAATTATCAGGGAAATGTAAATCAAAACAACCCTGAGATTCCAACTCACAACAGTCAGAATGGCTAAGATCAAAAACTCAGGTGACAGCAGATGCTAGCAAAGATGTGGAGAAATAGGAACACTCCTCCCATTCTGGTGGACTTTCAAGCTGGTACAACCACTCTGAAAATCCATTGGTGATTCCTCAGAAAATTGGGCATAGTACTACGGGAAGATCCAGCAATACCACTCCTGGGCATATACACAGAAGATGTTCCAACTTCTAATAAGGACACATGCTCCACTATGTTCATAGCAGCCGTATTTATAATAGCCAGAAGCTGGAAAGAAACCAGATGTCCCTCAACAGAGGAATGGATACAGAAAGTGTGGTACTTTAACACAAAGGAATACTACTCAGCTATTAAAAACAATGAATTTATAAAATTCTTAGACATTTTGCCTCTGCATCGGCGGGAGCCATCTTGGATCCAGGACTCCATTGAAAGTAGCCTGCACAGGTGAGAGTGTGTACTACAGAAGCTAACAGCTTCTGGGACAGGCGGAGCACAGAGCTTCTGAGGCAGCCCCCTTTTCGAGGGTGGGAGACATCTTGGTTCCGAGAAACCTCCGAAAGTAGTCTGCACAGGTGAGAGTGTGGACTACAGAAGCTAACAGCTTCTGTGACAGGCCAAAGCAACAAAGCTTCTGGGAAAGGTCCTGTTTTGCGCCTTCATCTTCAGCCAGGGGGGAGGTCTGAACGCCAGATATCTGTGCACCTTCCCTGTTTATCTGTGCACCTTCCCTGTAAGAAGAGAGCTTGCCTGCAGAGAGTGCTCTGACCACTGAAACTCAGAGGAGAGAGCTAGTCTCCCAGGTCTGCTGATAGAGGCTAACAGAATCACCTGAGGAACAATCTCTAAACAGAGACAACTATAACAACTAACTCCAGAGATTACCCGAGGGCAAAAGGTAAACATAAGAATCTTACTAACAGAAACCAAAACCACTCACCATCATCAGAACCCAGCACCCCCACTTCACCCAGTGCAGGGCACCCTAACACACCCGAAAAGCTAGACCCGGATTTAAAAGCATATCTCATGATGATGGTACAGTACATCAAGAAGGACTTTAATAACTCACTTAAAGAAATACAGGAGAACACTGCTAAACAGATAGAAGACCTTAAAGAGGAAGCACAAAAATCCCTTAAAGAATTGCAGGAAAACACAACCAAACAGGTGATGGAATTGAATAAAACCATACAAGACCTAAAAAGGGAAGTAGACACCATAAAGAAAACCCAAAGTGAGGCAACGCTGGAGATAGAAAACCTAGGAAAAAAATCTGGAACCATAGGTGCGAGCATCAGCAACAGAATACAAGAGATAGAAGAGAGAATCTGAGGTGCAGAAGATTCCATAGAGAACATCGGCACAACAATCAAAGAAAATGGAAAATGCAAAAAGATCCTAACTCAAAACATCCAGGAAATCCAGGACACAATGAGAAGACCAAACCTACGGATATTAGGAGTAGATGAAAATGAAGATTTTCAACTCAAAGGACCAGCAAATATCTTCAACAAAATTATAGAAGAAAACTTCCCAAACCTAAAGAAAGAGATGCCCATGAACATACAAGAAGCCTACAGAACTCCAAATAGACTGGACCAGAAAAGAAATTCCTCCTGACACATAATAATCAGAACAACAAATGCACTAATTAAAGATAGAATATTAAAAGCAGTAAGGGGAAAAGGTCAAGTAACATATAAAGGAAGGCCTATCAGAATTACACCAGACTTTTCACCAGAGACTATGAAAGCCAGAAGAGCCTGGACAGATGTTATACAGACACTAAGAAAACACAAATGCCAGCCAAGGCTACTATACCCAGCCAAACGTTCAATTACCTTAGATGGAGAAATAAACGTATTCCACAACAGAACCAAGTTCACACATTATCTTTCCATGAATCCTGCACTTCAAAGGATAATAACAGAAAAAAACCAATACAAGGACAGAAACCACATCCTGGAAAAAGCAAGAAGGTAATCCCTCAGCTAACCTAAAAGAAGACAGCCACAAGAACAGAATGTCAACTTTAAAAACAAAAATAACAGGAAGCAACAATTACTTTTCCTTAATATCTATTAATATCAATGGACTCAACTCCGCAATAAAAAGACACAGACTAACAGACTGGCTACACAAACAAGACCCAACATTTGCTGCTTACAGGAAACCCATGTCAGAGAAAAAGATAGACACTACCTCAGAGTGAAAGGCTGGAAAACAATTTTCCAAGCAAATGGTATGAAGAAACAAGCTGGAGTAGCCATTCTAATATCTAATAAAATCAACTTCCAACCCAAAGTCATCAAAAAAGACAAGAAGGGGCACTTCATACTCATCAAAGGTAAAATCCTCCAAGAGGAATTATCAATTCGGAATATCTATGTTCCAAATGCAAGGGCAGCCACATTCATTAAAGAAACTTTAGTAAAGCTCAAAGCACATATTGCACCTCACACAATAATAGTGGGAGACTTCAACACACCACTTTCACCAATGGGCAGATCATGGAAACAGAAACTAAACAGGGTCACAGTGAAACTAACAGAAGTTATGAAACAAATGGATCTAACAGATATCTACAGAACATTTTATCCTAAACCAAAAGGACATACCTTCTTCTAAGCACCTCATGGTACCTTCTCCAAAATTGACCACATAATTGGTCAAAAACAAGCCTCAACAGATACAAAAATATTGAAATTGTCCCATGCATCCTATCAGATCACCATGGACTAAGGCTGACTTCAATAACATAATAAATGATAGAAAGCCAACTTTCACGTGAAAACTGAACAACACTCTTCTCAATGATACCTTGGTCAAGGAAGGAATAAAGAAAGAAATTAAGGACTTTTTGGAGTTTAATGAAAATGAAGCCACAACATACCCAAACTTATGGGACACAATGAAAGCATTTCTAAGAGGAAAACTCATAGCTCTGAGTGCCTCCAAAAAGAAACTAGAGAGACCACACATTAGCAGCTTGACAACACACCTAGAAGCTCTAGAACAAAAGGAAGCAAATTCACCCAAGAGGAGTAGATGGCAGGAAAAAATCAAACTCAGGGGTGAACTCAACCAAGTGGAAACAAGAAGAACTACTCAAAGAATCAAACAAATGAGGAGCTGGTTCTTTGAGAAAATCAACAAGTTAGATAAACCCTTAGCCAGACTCACTAGAGGGCACAGGGACAGCATCCTAATTAACAAAAATCAGAAATGAAAAGGGAGACATAACAACAGATTCTGAAGAAATCCAAAACACCATCAGATCCTTCTACAAAAGGCTATACTCAACAAAAGTGGAGAACCTGGATGAAATGGACAAGTTTCTAGACAGATACCAGGTACCAAAGTTAAATCAAGATCAGGTTAATGATCTAAACAGTCCTATATCCCCTAAAGAAATAGAAGCAGTCATTAATAGTCTCCCAACCAAAAAAGCCCAGGACCAGACGGGTTTAGTGCAGAGTTCTATCAGACCTTCAAAGAAGATCTAATCCCAGTTCTTCACAACCTATTCCACAAAATAGAAACAGAAGGTACTCTACCCAACTCATTCTATGAAGCCACAGTTACTCTGATACCTAAACCACAAAAAGACCCAACAAAGATAGAGAATTTCAGACCAATTTCCCTTATGAATATCGATGTAAAAATCCTCAATAAAGTTCTCGATAACCGAATCCAAGAACACATCAAAACAATCATCCATCCTGACCAAGTAGGTTTCATCCCAGGGATGCAGGGATGGTTCAACATACGGAAATCCATCAACGTAATCCAGTATATAAACAAACTCAAAGACAAAAACCACATGATCATCTCATTAGATGCGGAGAAAGCATTTGACATAATCCAACACCCATTCATGATAAAAGTCTTGGAAAGATCAGGAATTCAAGGCCCATACCTAAACATGATAAAAGCAATCTACAGCAAACCAGTAGCCAACATCAAAGTAAATGGTGCGAAACTTGAAGTAATCCCACTAAAATCAGGGACTAGACAAGGCTGCCCTCTCTCTCCCTACCTATTCAACATTGTACTTGAAGTCCTAGCAAGAGCAATTCGACAACAAAAGGAGATCAAGGGGATACAAATTGGAAAGGAAGAAGTCAAAATATCACTTTTTGCAGATGATATGATAATATATATAAGTGACCCTAAAAATTCCACCAGAGAACTCCTAAGCCTGATAAACAGCTTCAATGAAGTAGCTGGATATAAAATTAACTCAAACAAGTTAATGGCCTTTCTGTACACAAAGGATAAACAGGCTGAGAAAGAAATTAGGGAAACAACACCCTTCTCAATAGTCACAAATAATATAAAATACCTTGGCTTGACTCTAACTAAGGAAGTGAAAGATATGTATGATAAGAACTTCAAGTTGCTGAAGAAAGAAATTAAAGAAGATCTCAGAAGATGGAAAGATCTACCATGCTCATGGATTGGCAGGATCAATATAGTAAAAATGGCTATCTTGCCAAAAGCAATCTACAGATTCAATGCAATCCCCATCAAAATTCCAACTCAATTCTTCAACGAATTAGAAAGGGCAATCGGCAGATTCATCTGAAATAACAAAAAAACCTAGGATAGCAAAAACTCTTCTCAAGTATAAAAGAACCTCTGGTGGAATCACCATGCCTGACCTCAAGCTGTACTACAGAGCAATTGTGATAAAAACTGCATGGTACTGGTATAGCGACAGACAAGTAGACCAATGGAATAGAATTGAAGACCCAGAAATGAACCCACACGCCTATGGTCACTTGATCTTTTACAAGGGAGCTAAAACCATCCAGTGGAAAAAAAGACAGCATTTTCAACAAAGGGTGCTGGCACAACTGGCAGTTATCATGTAGAAGAATGTGAATTGATCCATTCCTATCTCATTGTACTAAGGTCAAATCTAAGTGGATTAAGGAACTCCACATAAAACCAGAGACACTGAAAATTATAGAGGAGAAAATAGGGAAAAGCCTTGAAGATATGGGTACAGGGGAAAAATTCCTGAATAGAACAGCAATAGCTTGTGCTGTAAAATCGAGAATCAATAAATGGGACCTCATAAAGTTGCAAAGCTTCTGCAAGGCAAAAGACATCATCAGTAAGACAAAAAGATCACCAACAGATTGGGAAAGGATCTTTACCTATCCTAAATCAGATAGCGGACTAATATCCAATATGTATAAAGAACTCAACAAGGTGGACTCCAGAAAATCAAATAACCCCATTAAAAAATGGGGCTCAGAGCTGAACAAAGAATTCTCAATTGAGGGATACCGAATGGCAGAGAAGCACCTGAAAAAATGTTCATCATCCTTAATCATCAGGGAAATGCAAATCAAAACAACCCTGATATTCCACCTTACACCAGTCAGAATGGCTAAGATCAAAAATTCAGGTGACAGCAGATGCTGGCGAGGATGTGGAGAAGGAGGAACACTCCTCCATTGTTGGTGGGATTGCAAGCTTGTACAACCACTCTGGAAATCAGTCTGGCAGTTCCTCAGAAAATTGGACATAGTACTACCAGAGGATCCCGCAATACCTCTCCTGGGCATATATCCAGAAGATGTTCCAACCGGTAAGAAGGACAAATGCTCCACTATGTTCATAGCAGCCTTATTTATAATAGCCAGAAGCTGGAAAGAACCCAGATGCCCCTCAACAGAGGAATGGATACAGAAAATGTGGTACATTTACACAATGGAGTACTACTCAGCCATTAAAAAGAATGAATTTATGAAATTCCTAGCCAAATGGATGGACCTGGAGGGCATCATCCTGAGTGAGGTAACCCAATCACAAAGGAACTAACACAATATGTACTCACTGATAAGTGGATATTAGCCCAGAAACTTAGGATACCCAAGATATAAGATACAATTTGCAAAACACATGAAACTCAAGAAGAACGAAGACCAAAGTGTGGACATTTTGCCCCTTCTTAGAATTGGGAACACAACACCCATGGAAGGAGTTACAGAGATAAAGTTTGGAGCTGTGACGAAAGGATGGACCATCTAGAGACTGCCATATCCGGGGATCCATCCCATAATCAGCTTCCAAACGCTGACACCATTGCATACACTAACAAGATTTTGCTGAAAGGTTCCAGATATAGCTGTCTCTTGTGAGACTATGCTGGGGCCTAGTGAACACAGAAGTGGATGCTCACAGTCAGCTATTGGATGGACCACAGGGCCCCCAATGGAGGAGCTAGAGAAAGTACCCAAGGAGCTAAAGGGAACTGCAATCCTATAGGTGGAACAACAATATGAACTATCCAGTACCACCACCACCTCCTGCCCCACCACCACCCACCCCCCCGGAGCTCGTGTCTCTAGCTGCATATGTATCAGAAAAATGGCCTGGTTGGCCATCAGTTGAAAGAGAGGCCCATTAGTTGTGCAAATTTTATATGCCTCAGTACAGGTGAACGACAGGGCCAAGAAGTGTGAGTGCGTGGGTGGGGGAGTGGGTGGGGGAGCATGTGGGAAACTTTTGGGATAGCATTGGAAATGTAAATGAAATAAACACCCAATTAAAAAATAAAGCTAAAGGGAACTGCAACCCTATAGGTGGAACAACATTATGAACTAACCAGTACCCAGGAGCTCTTGTCTTTAGCTGGGTATGTATCAAAAGATGGCCTAGTCAGCCATCACTGCAAAGAGAGGCCCTTTGGACTTGCAAACTTTATATGCCCCAGTACAGGGGAACGCCAGGGCCAAAAAGGGGGAGTGGGTGGGTAGGGGATTGGGGGGGTGGGTATGGGGGACCTTTGGGATAGCATTGAAAATGTAAACGAGGAAAATACCTAATAATAAAAAAAATGTTAAAAAAAAAAAAAAAAGAAAAGCTCCTAGTTACATTTTGTGATGACTTAGCCTCTCTCTGCAGAACACTTGTCCAAAAGGAATCTAATCCTTAAAAGGCCAAATGGTTGGATTGACGTACTCAGAATCCAGCTACAAAGGCCACCGAGGCACTCTGCTGCCTGTAATTGCTAAACAAATAAGCATCTGTCTCTCTGATCCATTGAAGCAGAAGCTCATAGAGGGTTTTCATGAGAGTGGGAAGGCCACTGTGGGTTATATAACGTTCTCTGCTTGGTGCATTTCATGCTCTGACCTCACAAAGAGCCACTGTGATGGAAGAATGAGGGCCCACTGCATAAGACTGTGGATCAGACTGTTTCTCTTGTCCATACAGAGCAGGAAGCTGGTTTCAGTGACCTGTGGGACTCCTTCGTAGCTATCTAGTTTGTCAGTTGTCGGGTTGTTGTACCTCACAACCTGTGTGCACCAGAGCACAGGGAACACTTAGCCTCATGGCCAGCAACTCCAAAAAGAAGGATGTTGGAAGTCAGTACAAGGTGCTTTTCACTCTTGGCCATGGTTCATTTGGCACCGTGAAACTGGCCTGTCACTTGAAAACCAAGGCACTGGTTGCCATAAAAACGGTAGAGCTCAGCAAGAAGAACATCAGGGGAATCCGTGCAGAGATAGCCACATTAGAGAAACTACAGCATCCTAACATCATCTGCCTCTTCCAGGTGCTGGTAACATCTAAGCACATTAATATCGTTACCGAATATATTCCAGGAGGAAACTTGTTTGACATCATAAAGGAGGATGGCCCGATGCACGAGGAAGAGGCCAGGAGAATATTTGGGCAGGTAGTGTCAGCTCTAAAATACTGCCACAACCAGGATATTGTCCATCAGGACATAAAAGCACAGAATATCCTGAGGGATGAGGAGGGGAATGTCAAAATTATAGACTTTGGCCTGGCCATCAGATGTAGATCTGGCACGTTACTGAAACGGCAGTGTGGGACCAAGAGCTGTTTTGCCCCAGAGCTCGTACTACAGGAGCCATATGATGGCAAGAAGGCAGATGTGTGGAGTTTGGGCGTGCTACTTTATTTTATCACCACCGGGTACTACCCCTTCAGAGGAAGCACCATGAAAGAGATGGAGGAAAATATAGCTACCGGGACCTATGACATTCCAACTCATGTCTCTGGACAACTTGAAAACCTAATACACCAGATCCTCACAGTTCCCCCAGAGATGAGGCCATCCATTGAAGACATTGAGAGACATCCGTGGGTCAAGAAAACTGAGGTAAATAACTCAACTGTGACCGATCCAGATTATAACATCATTGAAATGCTCTGTGGCATGGGATTTGATGCCAATGAGATCTTAGAATCCCTGCAAAGAAAAAAATATAATGAGTCAATGGGGGCATATTTGATTCTAAAAGCACAGGTAGACAAGGGGCTTGAGCATACATCTACCATCTCAGCCAAGCCTGTGGATCAGTGCCCTACACCACCCCCTTCACCACCAGCACATCCCTGTATCTCTAGTCTTCTCCTAAAGAGAAGGGCCAGTGAGCCCAACTTTAGCCTCCTCCACATCCAGCCCTCAGGAGAGCACAGGCCTGTTTCCCTGGCACTATCAGGACACAAGGTGGCCAGAAGTGTCTCCATGCCTCCCATTGCTCTACACTATCCTGAGAAAAAAAGCAACAGTTCTAGCTTTGCCCTCCATTCTGGAGCTGTGGCTGCCCCATCTGTCGGCAACAGCATATTGGAGGATGTGCCTGTGCCACCTGATCAAGAGTGTGACATGGGTGCTTGCTTCGGCAGCACATATACTAAACAGTGTGACATGGAAACACCATTTCCCCCTCAAAAGATCAGCCGCTTCAAGAGAATGAGCAAGAGAATCAGGGCTTGCCTGTCACAACTCTGCTGTATCCCACGGGCTCCCAAGACAAAAAAGAAGCATACATCCTCCAATAAAATGGCTCCCTGAAAGCAGCAGGAGGCAGAACCTAATGAAAAGGAAAAAATCAGAAAGCTGTACATTTCCAGGGCCTCCTGGGATGGTCAGATATATTTCTACACCAGCTGGATTAAACCCTGCTCCTTGGCTTACCACCTTGGGAAGAAATCCTGCTGGAGAATGCCTAGGAGGTACCTAATGCAACTGAACTAGCAGTAATCAGCAAGAGACTGTGGGTACAGCCAGGGTGAAAGGGGCTTTGTGGAGCTGTTGTCCATGGGAAACATATTCAGATTGAGACTCTGCTTGGGGACCTAACAACTGACAGAGTGATCATGGTCAAAGTACAAAGGGACCACCTCAATGGCTCCCTACAATTCCATTGGACAGGCAGGCAGAGTGTGCTGAGCCCTGTGAAGTCTGACATTGCTGCCTGGATGCCCACATGGGGAAGCCAAGCTGCGAACCTACTTCCTGTGTATCCTGCGTGCCCTGTCTAGAGGAGATGATTGCAGTGTCACCAGAATCTCCACAGTGGCATTCGGAGCCTGGGCATACATCACCATGCTGGTCTTTCAAACCATCTCCTATCTACCACAGGGTAGCTGGTAGAACATCTTCACAGCCACCAGGCTCAAGGAAACAAAGCCTCATCCTGATTGCCCAGGACACTGACCCTGGTCTTCTTGGCTATCCTTTCCTTCCATCATCTGATCTGCTACCAATAAGGAGAAACGTGTTCCCAGGTCTGTAGAGGCCTGCTCCAGATCAAGCAAGGAGCAGAGCTGCAAAGTGCCTCCCATGGCTCTGTTCTTCAAGGTTTACCTATGCATTCAGCACATGTGCCGCCTTGGGTAGCTCCTGCGCAGGTCCTTTTCCAGGTGTGGAGCCCATCCCTCCAAGAAAGGTTAGGGACTGCTCAGGCTTTCATGCCATTTTCCTTCTGCTAACCTGCACTACTTTGAGTAGGTCCAATTCAGTGCTACTAGGGATCACTAACAAAACTTCACAGTCTTACCTCCCAGAAGATGAGTCACGGTGTTGCAGTTTGCATGACTCTTTATATGAGACACTCAGAGGTTCAACACAAATCCAAAAGCCAATAGAGACCACCGTTAAGGTGGTCTTCCCTTAGAGACAGAACTGAAATTCACCATGGACCTCATCTTTTAGATGCAGAGTTCATCCCAATATTTATCATCATGAATAAACCTTCCAAGCAGCTCTGAGAATCCATTTTACAGAAAATGTGACATCAGTGGATGGCAATAATATCTGGGCCCTCAGAAGCCAATCCTGGTGGAGGATGGAGCAATGTCAGTCAATGGATCAATGAGTCTCTGCTGGTCAAGATGAGCTGCTTCCAGGCAACTTTTATCAAAATGTAATAAGATGATCTTGACTCTTTGACTGTTAAGTAAGTGTTCAGAATGGTTCTTGGACACCCCATTTGCACAATGGAGATTCAGCCTCTTGATACTGAACAGATTATTCTAGCTGATGACCCAGGCTTAGAAGATGGACTGCAGCCATGAAGCCTGGCCACTGTAAGGATGAAACCCATCTTGATGAAATACTTGAAAAACATCTATGCACAAGATAAAAGTACCAGGACCAAAGGCTCATCAAGCATCCCAGGATACAAAGAGCCTGACAGACTCAGGTCAGGGGTCACCTCTGAGTCCTAGAAGAGGAAGAAGGCCTCACTCCACAGAAGCAGCCTCTTGCTGATGCTGTTGCAAGCAGTACTATAATTGTGAAATTTGTGACTCTGTGGATACTGGGTTCAGGAGTCTTGTGCCCAGGTATCCACATTCATTCTCTCATTGCTCATTTGGTAGTACTATGCAAGTCCTGACATTGGGGGTATCATGTGCTGATGGTGTCCCATGTGATACATAGGCTAAGAAAGATTTTTTTACCCATCTAAGAGGCTGGAAATAGGCTGGACTCACAGTTGACATTAAAACTGCACTTCTGTAAAAAAAATAAAATAAAATAAATAAAATTCTTAGGCAAATGGATGATCTAGAGGATATCATCCTGAGTGAGGTAACCCAATCCCAAAAGAACCCACATGATATGCACTCACTGATAAGTGGATATTAGACCAAAACCTCAGAATACCTAAGACACAATTTGCAAAACATATGAAAATCAAGAGGAAGGAAGACCAAAGTGTGGACAATTCGATCCTTCTTTTTTTTTTTTTTTTTTTTTTTCATTTTCTGGTTTTTCAAGACAGGGTTTCTCTATGTAGCCCTAGCGTCGATCCTTCTTAAAATGGGGAACAATGCCGGGCAGTGGTGGCACACACCTTTAATCCCAGCACTTGGGAGGCAGAGGCAGGCGGATTTCTGAGTTCGAGGCCAGCCTGGTCTACAAAGTGAGTTCCAGGACAGCCAGGGCTACAAAGTGAAACGCTGTCTTGAAAAACCAAAAGGGGGGGGGGGTGACAATATCCCCATGGAAGGAGTTATAAAGCAAAGTTTGGAGCAGAGACTGAAGAAATTGCCATCCAGAGACTGTCCCATCTGGGAATCCATCCCATAAACAACCACCCAACCTAGATTCTTTTGCAGATGCCAACAAGATTTTGCTGACATGAGCCTCATATGGTAGTTTCATGAGAGGCTCTGCCAGTGCCTGGTAAATCCAGAAGTGAATGTACACAGTTATCCATTGGATAGAGCACAGGGTCCCCAATGAACAAGCTAGAGAAAGTACCCAAGGAGCTGAAGGGGTTTGCAACCCTATGGAGGACCAAAAATATGAACTAATCAGTACCCCCAGAGCTCCCTGGGACTAAACCACAAATCAAAAAAATCACATAGTGGGATTCAGTCTCTAGCTGTATAGGTAGCAGAGGATGGCCTAGTCGGCCATCAGTGGGAGGAGAGGACTTTGGCCTTCTGAAGGTTCTATGCCCCAGTATAGGGAAATGCCAGGGCCAGGAGGCAGGAATGGGTGGGTTGGGGAGCATGGGGGAGGGGAGATGAGATAGAGGATTTTCAGAAAGGGTTATTTGAAATGTAATTAAAGAAAATATCTAATTATAAAATAAATGAAAAGAAAAAAAGAAAGAAGAGATAAAAATACCAGTAGACAAAGACCATGAGAAGCTACATGAGATCCTAAATCAATACAACAATAACAACAACACAACAATAACCAGAAAAAATGCACACCTAAAGTGTACACTTAATACCAGTCTACATTACTTGCTAAATTCCTGCCATTTCTTATAGACACGGATAAGTGGATATACTTTATAACTTCAAAGAAGGCTTTTGTATCACTGCACACACCTGTAATGCCAGCACATGAAAGGTAGGGGTAGAAGTTCAAGGATCAGCAACCAATGAATTGGGATGACACACATGCACAGTCTGAAAGAACCTCCTTAGAATGACCTGGGACTAATTAGGTAGCTGCCATCAGAAGAGGTACATGATGTCCAGAAATCTCCAATTTATGAATGAAGAAAAATTCTTAAAATGAAGAACTATAAAGGAGAAAGGAGAGACTCCTAATTTCTATATTTAATGCTGAAACTCATGTTAAGATTCTAAAAATGAATCTGGAGAACCTGAGGGAGTCTCAGAACAGGCTAACTTCTCTTTCAAAAATGACATTTAATAAATTCCTTTTCCTGAATTTTAATATATATATATGTCTTTCATTGTTTTTTTTGTCTGTTTGTGTGTCTGTCTGTCTGTCTGTCTGTTTGTTTGTTTGTTTGTTTGTTTGTTTTGGCAGATAGTTGTTCATTACAGTTGTTAGAAACCAGGTTTTGACAATAAACTTTCTGATGATAGTATCACCCTTAAGTGTTATGTGCTCAAGGGTCCAGGGCTTTGGGGACCATCAGGGACATGCTACTGTTGCTGTCAGGAACTAGAGACATTCTGAAAGGAAAGACCACAGACTCATATTCAGTACTGAAGATGGGTCTCATACCATGTAGATACGAAAAACAAAAACAGATGGGGCAGGGATGCCCAGTTCCTAAGGATGGAGGACAACATAACACTCATGGATAGTCCAATAAAATGTGCAATGGAAAAGTCTCTGCAACTTCAGTAATAGCTGTCTGAAATACAAATAATCTACAGGCATCTCTAAATATATTTACAAAGTTAAGTAGGAAATGATACAAACAAGAACAAAAAGAAGTGCTCATTTCATAAATGGAGATTAGTGTGTCTATAAAGTAAACATCCTGTGAGAAGTAATTGCCAGAGGTCTGTTTAAGACAAAGAACTCCAGAATACTGGTATAGGTTTTCAGGAAAAATTATTTGGGGGATCTGGGAGCTGTACAGATGGCCCAGTGATAAAGAGCACTGACTGCTCTTCCAGGAGACTCGCATTCAATTCCTAGCAACTGCACATCAACATACAACCATCTAAGTCCAAACACAGGGATCTGAACCCATTTTCTGATCTCCAAAGCCACCAGATACCATCCTGGTGCTTAGACAGACATACAGGGGAGAAAAAATATATACATAATAAAAATAAATAATATTTAGTAATTACTGGAGAGGAGAAGGGAGCAAAAGATAGAAATGTTAAAAATAACCCCAACAGGATAGATTATGGAAAATATTCTCCCTTAAGAAAACATCCAGATCAAGGGCCAAAGCCATTTTTCAGATACTCCTGTCTAGCTAGTCTATTGTAATCCAGCTAATGACACTCATCATCTCTGCTCAGAAGAGCAAGTCCAAGATCTCTATTGCTTCCCACAATCTGCATGTCTTACATATAACCTAACAATGAATTTGGACCTAGGACCCAGGAGGAGAAGATAGGGCATAGAAATAACACAGCTCATATGAGCCTGAAACCAATATGCCATGAGACCCTGCCCACTTTCTGGCACCTGAGAAAGTTCACTAGGCTGGGGGGTGAACAGGGAGCACAGCTCTGGACCTAGAGGATGCAGGAAGCCAGGCATAGGGAACCTAAAAGGGAAGCCAGGAGCTGCTGGAAGGGACAGGGCCAAGGCTAGGTTTCCCTGGCCTGTGGTAGTGATGCACAGCATCCTTGTGGCTACGGAATGAGATTCTTTCTCTCAGTTCTAATACTCATTTGCCAGAGTCAAAAATTTAGGTCAGCATGGATGCCAGCAGCAAGAGGAGGACTGCAGGTAACAAAGTCTTCCTCCTAAATGATGGTATTAATTTAGTCCAGAATGATTTCCATTCACAATACATTTCTGAGCTTCTGGAAGAAGCTGATTGGCTTCTCTTAGAGTACCCAGGAGGAAGTAGGGACCTGAGGCGTCATGAAAAGATTAATTGTAGGGGACAAACCTCCATAGCCTGGCTTCCTGACCTCAGATTCAGCTCTAGTCCCAGATATCATAGGAGCAGTGACTTGCGACAAGTTTACCCTGATCACCATACCTATCCTGCTGACAACATCCATCTGAGTCCTAGCCCAGATGCTGATCTAGATGCCAGAGTCAAAGAAGGAAAAGATAACAAAGGCCTACCTATCTCCCTGACCTGTCGATCTATGCTGCTGATCTTCAGTTTCATTGTCTAGTCACGTCACAGTCTTTGACTGGTGTGCTGAGTCCAATTGCACTAATGTGCAGCTTTCTGGTTACCAGAGACCACACAGATCCAAGAGGATCAAAAACTTTTGGGTGGAGTTGGCTGCTTTGTCAGTGGCCATGTTCATAGGACGCCAAGTATACAATAGCAAGAAGTGAAAAACATAATACACTACTGACAAATCTCTTATGAACTCCACTCAAAATTTCTCCTGTGTCTCTCTATGGCATCACACTGACCTTCCAAAGATCCACAAGGCACAAATATACAGCCCAAAACTCTGTAACTTCCTGTACCTGGGAACATTTTAAATTTTTCAAGCACCCACATTATTGCCACCATTTAATATCTCAGAGATTAAGGACCCAGGCTATTTACCCTTACCCATTTCTTGGGGCCTATGTAGTTACAGCGTCGTTTTCCCACTTCTGTGTTCACAGGGGCATCTTCTACTAGGTCTGATCTTATCTTGGTGCCACAGGTTGAATCTGTGGCATGGGGTAGCTTCCTTAGCTCTGTGGCTGTTGCATGGCAGGGTGTGAAATGGGAAGAAATGGTCGTACAGAATGAGAAAGACTTCCTGTACCTCAGTTGCTCCCTACCTGAAGAATACAATGGGCTTGAGGCCAGCTATTGCTTAGGTTCCAACGGTTTTTTTGCCAGAAGCTTGTTACTGAATAACAGGAGTAGAGGAGGCTCTGGGACTTGCTGGGGGAATGTCTTCAGCACAGTCCACGGCACTGAGCCCTCCCTTATCAGAGGCTCCTTAGAAATCTTCATCATTGACTAAATTTTCTTTTCACTGAACTACAACATCACACTTGTTTACTGAAGATACACATGTGTCTACTATTTTGATATTTCTTACCATGGTAGGTGGTTGGTTCATGTACTAAACATGAGTAAAACCTGATACAGAAAATGAAGTTGATGTCCTTGTAGAACTGGCTTACACTGGGCTGAATGCATTGCCTGCTGTGACAAGACAGCGGTCTTGTAGAACCAAATGTATGATAAATTGAGGAGGGTTAGATGAGCTGGGGAGATGGACAGTCCTGTGGGATATAAAGACAGAATTCAGTCCCACCTGCTTTCTGGTTGCAGCCTTGATTCCCATGGGAGTCCTCCCTGGATTCCCAGATGTCTACTGTGCCCCTGGGCAATCCTTCACAGTTTGACACCACAGAAGGTAGAGGTCCCACCACTAGGCACACCCCAAGAGTCAGTTCTCAGATGCTGCTGACACTCTGGACATGTCTTTTGCAATCTCATTTTGAAACATGGCCTGACCTCTATAAGGATCTTCCTGTCATCTTGTGAGCACACACTTAAACTGGGTGGAACCCGTGTCAATGCTCTGTGCAGACTCTGGGTCTGACAAGATTTCTACCACACTGAATGCTGCACTGTCTGATTTAAAGCCACTTCCTTCCTTTATATGCGATCCTGCCAGGTGTCAGCACATATTCCAATGCTCTCACTGTCCTGAGAGTGTGGTTACTGGAGGGGCTGGTGCTAACAAACCATGAGCTCAGTAGAGGTCTTTGAAAAAAAAAACTGCTCTAGTTGGGTACTGAGTGGAGAGTGTTTTCCACTATTGCTCCTGCTGTGACTGCTTGCAACATTTGTCTATCTTTCTCCCTCTCTCCTGAATTAAAATATCTGTTACTGAGTGCACAATGGAATTTTTCAGGGGGCCTTTCTGTCTTTACCATAGCTCTGGTCATTTCTATTCAGTGAGGGTGCTCGCTAGACCTACAGTACCCCCTTTATGAGTTCTGGACTTTTCCCTTCTGCTTTCTAATATTTCCTTTTCAACTTTGCTAATAAGGTACATGATTCTTGCCATCACACACGGCTTCTGATAGTTTTCATCCAAGCCACCCTCATTTATTCCTGGCAGATTTTTCCATGTGTTCCCCGATGTCCCGGCCCCATCCAGATTTGTTTAAAGCTTCTACAAAGAGTTAGACCTGTCCTCAGTGCTTCATTGAGAAAGATTCACTCTCCTGTTCTCAAACCAGGGAAGAAGAAAAAAGACGTCAGTGACTGCTGCCTACCCACCAAGTTCATCTGCAGGATCCTACCATGAGGGTTAGGCTAAAGTACAGTACAGGGGGGACTCTTCCCTGGTCTGCTCTGTATCATTTCTTTATTTCTTTGAAAATAAACTAGAGATTTCTAGCCATGGCTCACCTCCTCTGACTGCTGTTGTCTAAATTTCCCCAGTTCATTCTCTGGACAGTCTACCAGAGTGACCCTGTTTTTCCCCTCTACCATGGATCTCTATGGTCCTGACTCCTGATCCTCATGCCAGTGTGCAATGCCAGCTAGTTCATCTGAAGTGTGTCTACTTAGGTGTGTGGAGAAAAGATTGCAGTAAGATTTCAGATGAGATTTGTAGACAGGAAGTATTTAATTGCAATGTGAATTCTAGTCCTTGTTTTTGCTCTTTAAGAAATGAATCCCCTCTAGGTCAGGAAGGCTTGAAATCCTCTGCTTCCCAATGACTAGCATGACAGGCACGCACCACCATGTTCTCCCACATTAGAAGAATTCTGTTAGAGAGTATTTCTAGTATTAAATAATATTTTACACTATCTTAGGCTTTCTATTGCTATGAAGAAACATTGTAATAGCCTCATGTACATGATTATATGTCAATTTAACAGAATCAAAGAAAAAAAAACAATTCCATAGATTTACATAATTAACTATAAACTAGCTCTCAACAATGGCCTAACCACAGCCTTTTATATCAGTGGTTCTAAACAAGTGGGTTGCAACTGCCTTGGCAAACCTCTGTATCCAAAAAGAAAAAAAAATTACATTGTGATTAAAAAACAAATGACAGTTATGAAGTAGCAAAAAAGGTAATATGAGGGTTGGGGGTCAAACAACATGAGGAACTGTATTAAAGTGTTCCAGCATTAGGAAGGGTGAGAAGCACTGCTTTGGATAATGCACTGAGTCACATATGCCAGCAGCAGTGGGAAGGCCATTAATAAGAGATCAGAAAACAAAACAGGTGATCACTAGGGAATCGCTCAAGCTTGTTCCAAGACTCCCAAAAGGAAATCCTCCCCTCCAGGCAAATCATAGGCTGCAGAATACTGGAAGCTGACATCTCAGAGCAGCATTTCCAGCCCTGAGCCCAGAGCCTCCAACCAGGACTGAATTGTGACCAGCAAGGACTGAACTCAGAGTCACATCACTGCAAGTGACATGAACAGAGGTGCTTGCAAACTTCACAGAACTCTACAACAGTCAGTCCAGACTCCTCTCATTTACAGGTAGTAGATCTCATTCCAGATAGCTGAATAAAGGACCTGCCTAAGGAACAACTATTTCTCCAAAATGTTGAACATGCATCTGCTGCCACACAGGGTTGGTAGAGCTCTTCTTCATGCCCAGCCTTATCTCCAAAACAATGTAGTTAAATTTTATTGTTCCTCCCACAACATAAAATTTTTAAAAAGTCTATTCAACAGCAACTGATCCCTTACCCAGTTGACTACAACAAATATATTATCTAAACTCCCAAGATAGCATTAGTGATTTTGATTACTTGAATCCTCACAGTCAACTAAAGGGCTTCTTAATGCTTCCAAAGTTTTCTATGGGAAATGGGTGGCTATATTAATGACTGACTTCTTCACAATTTGTTCATAAAGGACTTGGTCAATGAACATCATACTTTAAAAGAACATTTACTGACCTAGCATCCATTCAGTGTGCAAGATACTCCTCTGATGTGAATGCAACCAATAATGAAAAAGATCAATGATGTTTGATGTCCTCAGTGTGGACAACCTTGAGGAAGTACCGCCTGTGCCCATTTAGTGACTTATCAATGAGAAAAATTTACAATTAGTCCATGTCATGAGCAAGTTCCTTTTATTCCAAATATTTTGGAACCAGTAGCATGGATGTCTGAGTTCTAGGCCAGCCTGGTCTACATAGCCACTTTCAGGCCAGCCAGGCTGCATACTGAGATGCTGTTTCAAAAGGAAACTAATATAAAGGGCGCTTGCTGCTCTTGCAGATGGCCAGAGTTTCTCAGCACTTGAGTTTGGCAGTTTAAATCCATATCTAGGCTTTCCAACTACCACTTATGGTATATATATATATTCAGTTAGTATAGTGCTTTGCCCAATACACAGAAAGCCCTGGATTTCATCTCCAGATAGCATAAACCAGATGTGGTATCAGGCTCCATTGACCTCATTAAACAAACAAACAAACAACAACAACAAAAAAGCATTGAAGCTGGGGCGATAACTCAGTGAAAAAGAGCACTTGCTGTTCTTTGAGGTTTGTCCTGACAACCAGAGAATTTCCCAAAGAATGCTGTGTCATCCTAGATCCTATTGTGAATAATGACTGAATGAAAAAAATGTGCCCTGGGAGATTAATAGTGAATTTTGAGCTACTTTATCCTGACACTGGAAATTGGAGATCAGAAAAATAGTTGCTTTCAGAAAAATTGGTAATGTTTCTTGTTTGCACAACAACATATATGACATGAACAGCCTAAGATAAAAGTCTTAGGGCTGGAGAGATGGCTCAGGGGTTAAGAGCACCGACTGCTCTTCCAGAGATCCTGAGTTCAATTCCCAGCAACTACATGGTGGCTCAAAACCATCAGTAATGGGATCTGATGCCCTCTTCTGGTGTGTCTGAAGAGAGCAATGGTGTACTCATACACATAAAATAAATACATAACAGGCTTATTTTGGCTCACAGTTGGAAAGAACTGTCTGTCATGGGAGGGGAGAAAAGATGATTTAGTGTAGGCGTAAATTTTTCTCAACCTGGCTTTTAATAATATTTCCTAAATGCTTTGACCTCCTTTCTATCCCACCATCTGCCAGAGGTAGTGTGGAAAAAAAAAAGGATATTAGGATTCAGACAAAGTGGACATGTTTAGAAATTGTTCTTTGAAGTAAATCCCATTTGCATTGTTAGATAAGCAATTCAGTTAACGAGTCAACAACAGAAGCTCAATACACTTACAAATACTTCAGCAATCTATAAACAGGTCAGTTTGGTAGATTCCAGATACGAAAAACCAATCAGCAGTGGTAGCACACATTGCAGAAACAGCCAGGACTCAGCTAAATTGACATGAGTCAGCAGGAGAGATTTGGAAAACTAGAAACACTAGAAGCTCTCAACTGTGCCTTTCTCAACAAATTGAAGATCAAGAAGTGTTGCAAAGCTACTTCTACAGGCAAGCCTCTCTCCCAGTCCATTGAATTCTATTTATAACTCCCCCACCCCAAGAAAAATCAGAGGGAAATCACATCAGGTGTCTTGCCTCAGCACATGAGTCTGTCTTAGCAAATCTTCACTCTAGTCTTTACCAGCTGACATCACTCTGCCAATCAGCTGAAGTCCGAGGATAAAACAAAAAGCTGCCAGCACACCACCAGGAGTTTTTGGTGCATTTCCCTTTATAGAGTCCTGACAGACGAAAGGAGCTCTACAACATATGTAAGATGAATCAATATATGCCTGGAATTAGTGAAGAATCCTTCATCATGAGTCCTTTCATATGTTCACTCTAGCAAAACACCCTTTCTCCTGTGTCTGCTTTAGCAAAATGTTCCTTCACATGTCTCCTTTAGCAAACCGTATTTTTAATAATATCTGCCCCAGGAAAGCATTCATTCGTGTGTTTACCCCACCAAAGCAGCATCTGCCAACACAACGATTTTCCAAAGAATCCCTAAGTTTCCACTTCAGTATAGCTTCTCTGTGGCATCAGGATATGAGGCTGCTGGCTCTGGTCTCAGCCAATCAGGAGACTGAGAACCAGGAATGCAGTGCTCACCTGGCTTCCCCCTCGACCCCCCCCCCCCAACCCCCACCCCCACTCCCTTGTATTTAGTCTAGGACTACAGTCTAGGATTATAGTGCCACCTTCCTTAATTAAACCTCCCTGCAAAGGTTTCTCTTTTAGGTGACCGTAAATCCACACACTTTGACTATGAAGATTAACCATCACAGATAGTCTATAAGAAACAAGAGGAGCTATGGTTGATTGATAGACTGATTGATTGATTTGTGCCTTGCTCAGAAAAGGATAAAAAGAACCTAAAGGGAGGACTTCAGCTATGATAGAGTCCAACCAAAACCTGTTCACAGCAGGCCATTCCCGAGTGAATCTGCTGTTTGTTGGAGTTGCTGTGTACTGCAGACACTGGGTGCTGCAGCTGCTTCCTGTGCTATGGGAGCAGATGCTGGAGGCTCATTTTGCAGGCACCTGGCAAGGAGCCTACAAGACACAGAAATGCCATGCTTTCCCTTCATGCTGCTCTACTGACATCTACTGGACGAGCTTCAGGGTCAGCTGGCAAAGAACAGATCACTAAGGGCTCAGGATCATTTCTGAAGCTTAGATGCAGTATAAATAATTTATCACACAACAGGAGCAGTACCTGGACTTTTTATCAAACAGAAAAATCAGAGGGAAATCACAACTCTATAAATATAAAAATATGATGGCATTGCTACACTGCAATGCTCATGAAGTACTTTGGCTCTTTTGCTTTGTAATCAGTACATTAAAGAGGCATTCACACATTTCAAAGATTGTTTAAATTCTGACATCTAGACTTATGGTGGCATGAACATATGGTGACTTTAGGTGTGCAATTAAGACCTTGCATCATGTTGCTGGAGAGAAGGCTCAGTGCTTAAGAGCACTGACTGTTCTTCCAGAGGTCCTGAGTTCGATTCCCAGCAACCACATGGTGGCTCACAACCATCTATAATGAGATCTGACACCTTCTTCTGGTGTGTCTGAAGACAGCTACAGTTCAACATTCTTAGCATCAGTGAAATGCAAAGCAAAACTACTTTGACATGTCATCGTACACCTGTCAGAAGGTCTAAGATCTATAAGACAGGTGATAGAGTATAACTTTAATTTTTTTCAATGCCTGCTTTTAAAGATGGTCCATAAATGTTTTAGCCTCCCTTCTAATCCATCACCCACCAGAAGTAGTGGGAAGGAAAGGATATGGGGGAAGTAAACCTGTTTCAAAATGGTTCTTTGGAGTAAATCCCATCTGCATTGTCAGAAAATCAACAGTTCAGTTCCCAGCATAGCGGAGGCAACTGAATACACCCACAAACAATTCATGGATATTCCAGCAGCCCAGTTTGGTAGAGTCAGAACAGCAAACACAATCAGCAGCAATGACCCTACCTAGCAGAACAGGCAGGCCTCAGCCTACTTGGCACAAGTCAGCTGGACAAGGGCCAACCAGGATGCCAGAAAAAGTTCTGTGCAACAAAGTGAAGACCAGCAAAGACTCAAGACCAACACGGTGCATAGCACTCTACATGCAAGCCAAACTCTAGTCACAGTCCATTGAGTCCTCTTTATACTCCCTCCAAGCATCACATATCCTCCATGGGGCTTCCCTCACCACCTGTCTTAACAGAGCACTGAGACTCTCTCAGCTGACATCAATCTGCCAATTGGCCTGAGTACACAGAAGCAGCAAGAAGCCATCAACATACCAGGAAAAGTTTTTTTGGTACATATCTCTCTATGAAGTCCTCACAAAAGGAGCTCAACTATGCCATGTAAGGCAGATCAATGCATGCATGTCATTAGCAAAGAATCCATCACATATTCTTTCATATGCTTGATTTAGCAGAATATTCTTTCACTTGTATCTGCTTCAGTGAAATGTTCCTTCACATGTTTGCCCCAGCAAAACGCCATCAGACACAACTGACTTTGCAAAGAACCTTAGAGTTTCTACTTCAATAGACTAAGGAGATGCGGGTGGGAGAAAATAGTTACTGGATGCAAAATAAATAGTTATGGATAGATGGGATGCTGGGGTAAGAGGATCTAGTGGGGAAGTGGAAGGGAGAGGGGGATGAAGGAGGAAATACATGGAGAGACAGCTAAAATTAAGGGCTGTATTGGGGTAGTATGGAAACCTAATACATAAGATTCTAAATGACCACAACTGTAACCTCTATTTAGGACCAATCAAAATAATGGTCAGTTAGAACTGTTTTGTCTGGTTAGGGAAAACAGCTTGCGTCAGAGCCGACCACCAGGCAGCACATCCTGCACCTGTACATGAGCTCGCTGTGGCTTTTCCTTCATAAGCCGGCCCTAAGAAATGTTCAGCATCATAGCTCAGTCCCAAGATATTGAGCTGTGGCTCTATTGATCAGTATTAGGGTGTATATTCCATAAATCATCGCTGTCTTACTGAGATTGGTTTCCATGTGGTTTGTGGGCAACTCCTGAACCCACAAACCCAACAGTCACATCTTAAGCTTATTGTGCAGAGATGATTGGGTCAATTGTCACCAGGAAAATTTTTCACCAAATTGTGTTTTGTTTAAATATGCCTGAAATAAACTATTGGGGTCAGACTCCTTAAGTTTCAACCAATTGGCTGACCGTGGTGGACTCGGAGACCACAACAATAATATTTTATTTACCGTATCATTATCCCTAAGAAGCCTGTTTGTTTTCTAAAAAGGTACAAAAGGTGGGCAGATCCAGATGGTTGGAGAGATGGGAAGAAACTGGGAGGAGTAGAGAAAGGGGACACCCTTATAAGAATATACTATGGAAGAAAAAAATCTATTTTCAAGAAAAGGAAAAAACAGAGAGAGATGACTGCATGTTTCCTTGCTTGTCCTGAGCTCAACTTCTCCACTCTGATACAGTCAAGGATGCACCACCCACCACTCCAATCCAACACAGAGAATCTTTGGTTGAGACTCAACTTGGATGATGAGTAGAGGCTGACTGCTGACATTTCCCATTTCATTTCGTACACCTGACATCAGGGAGGCTGCTTGCCCTTCCTAGACTTGTCTATGGAAGTGACAGGGACAGGTGGGTGGGTAATGGAAAGATGAACTCCTGGGTTTTGCATCTCTAGAGTCCTGTTTTCCACCTCAGACCCACCTCTGTGGCCTGGTATCCTGGAAGCAGTGTCTGGGGACTTGATGCTTACTGTAAATCCTTTTGATGGTTCCGTTGACAACATCTTTCTGAGTCCAGCTTGGGGGAGACTAAGTCAGCAATTCTCAGTCTTTCAGCACAGGATCTCTACACACTTAGAATGTGAAGGGACCTCAATGTAATTCTGCTTATGTGGATTTTATCAAACCATACTGACCATGCCTTGAACTGAGAGCTTTGAGACATTGGGCTTATTGAAGATATTGTAACTACTTGCTTATGAGTATGACATATTAAAAGAGAATTAACTATTTTTCAATGCATAATTATGTTGCATAGAATACACATTTTATTTTTTGATGCTTACATTCTGGCAAGGACCTTTATCTTTTCCATCAGTTAGTGGGTTGTTTCTTATTCTAAAACAGCTCTTTATTTAATTTAAGAAAATTCACCCTAACAGAAACATGTAGGCTATATATATTTTTATGTCTTTGTTAGTGTGTGTCTGTGTGTGTGTGTGTCTGTCTGTCTGTCAGTCTCTGTCTCTATCTCTATCTCTATATCTATCTCTATGTGTATGTGTGCATCTGTTTGTCCCTTTGTCTCAGTCTCTGTCTATTTCTCTGTCCCTGTCTCTGTGGATGTTTATTAGTGTGTCAGGGGGCAGTAATAGAATATTCAGATACATGTATATGACAAAGAGTCACCATAAATACTGGAAGTGTAATTAGAGAAGGTTGTGGCTAGCAAGTCTATGCTGGAAATGCAGTTCTGGTCCTTTGCAAGAACAGCAAGTGCCTTTCATTGCTGAGTCATCTCAGCAGCCACAGGAGATTATATTTCTTCATATTCAAAAATTATAATAAAATTTTATTTTAAGAAATTTAAATTAATTTATGAACAAATTAATTTTTTATTAATATCATTAGAATTTTTGGAAGATGGGATATAGTTATATAAACTACCCTGGCCTGGGACTTGCTATGAAAATCAAGGTGGTCAGGCATGGTGATTCCACCAGAGGTTCTTTTATCCTTGAGAAGACTTTTTGCTATCCTAGGTTTTTTGTTATTCCAGATGAATTTGCAAATTGCTCCTTCTAATTCGTTGAAGACTTGAGTTGGAATTTTGATGGGGATTGCATTGAATCTGTAGATTGCTTTTGGCAAGATAGCCATTTTTACAATGTTGATCCTGCCAATCCATGGGCATGGGAGATCTTTCCATCTTCTGAGATCTTCTTTAATTTCTTTCTTCAGAGATTTGAAGTTTTTATCATACAGATCTTTCACTTCCTTAGTTAGAGTCATGCCAAGATATTTTATATTATTTGTGACTATTGAGAAGGGTGTTGTTTCCCTAATTTCTTTCTCAGCCTGTTTATTCTTTATATAGAGAAAGGCCATTGACTTGAGTTTATTTTATATCCAGCTACTTCACCGAAGCTGTTTATCAGGTTTAGGAGTTCTCTGGTAGAATTTTTAGGGTCACTTATATATACTATCATATCATCTGCAAAAAGTGATATTTTGACTTCCTCTTTTCCAATTTGTATCCCCTTGATCTCCTTTTGTTGTCGAATTGCTCTGGCTAATACTTCAAGTACCATGTTGAAAAGGTAGGGAGAAAGTGGGCAGCCTTGTCTACTCCCTGATTTTAGTGGGATTGCTTCCAGCTTCTCTCCATTTACTTTGATGTTGGCTACTGGTTTGCTGTAGATTGCTTTTATCATGTTTAGGTATGGGCCTTGAATTCCTGATCTTTCCAAAACTTTTATCATGAATGGGTGTTGGATCTTGTCAAATGCTTTTTCTGCATCTAACGAGATGATCATGTGGTTTTTGTCTTTGAGTTTGTTTATATAATGGATTACATTGATGGATTTTCGTATATTAAACTATCCCTGCATCCCTGGAATAAAACCTACTTGGTCAGGATGGATGATTGCTTTAATATGTTCTTGGATTCGGTTAGCGGTAAAGCTTTACTACAGAGCAGTTGTGATAAAAACTGCATGGTACTGGTATAGAGACAGACAAGTAGACCAATGGAATAGAATTGAAGACCCAGAAATGAACCCACACACCTATGGTCACTTGATCTTCGACAAGGGAGCTAAAACCATCCAGTGGAAGAAAGACAGCATTTTCAACAATTGGTGCTGGCACAACTGGTTGTTATCATGTAGAAGAATGCGAATCGATCCATACTTATCTCCTTGTACTAAGGTCCAATCTAAGTGGATCAAAGAACTTGACATAAAACCAGAGACACTGAAACTTATAGAGGAGAAAGTGGGGAAAAGCCTTGAAGATATGGACACAGGGGAAAAATTCCTGAACAGAACAGCAATGGCATGTGCTGTAAGATCGAGAATTGACAAATGGGACCTAATGAAACTCCAAAGTTTCTGCAAGGCAAAAGACACCGTCAGTAAGACAAAAAGACCACCAACAGATTGGGAAAGGATCTTTACCTATCCTAAATCAGATAGGGGACTAATATCCAACATATATAAAGAACTCAAGAAGGTGGACTTCAGAAAATCAAATAACCCCATTAAAAAATGGGGCTCAGAACTGAACAAAGAATTCTCACCTGAGGAATACCGAATGTCAGAGAAGCACCTGAAAAAATGTTCAACATCCTTAATCATCAGGGAAATGCAAATCAAAACAACCCTGAGATTCCACCTCACACCAGTCAGAATGGCTAAGATCAAAAATTCAGGTGACAGCAGATGCTGGCGTGGATGTAGAGAAAGAGGAACACTCCTCCATTGTTGGTGGGATTGCAGGCTTGTACAACCACTCTGGAAATCAGTCTGGCAGTTCCTCAGAAAATTGGACATAGTACTACCGGAGGATCCAGCAATACCTCTCCTGGGCATATATCCAGAAGATGCCCCAACTGGTAAGAAGGACACATGTTCACAGCAGCCTTATTTATAATAGCCAGAAGCTGGAAAGAACCCAGATTCCCCTCAACAGAGGAATGGATACAGAAAATGTGGTACATCTACACAATGGAGTACTACTCAGCTATTAAAAAGAATGAATTTATGAAATTCCTAGCCAAATGGATGGACCTGGAGGGCATCATCCTGAGTGAGGTAACACATTCACAAAGGAACTCACACAATATGTACTCACTGATAAGTGGATATTAGCCCCAAACCTAGGATACCCAAGATATAAGATACAATTTGCTAAACACATGAAACTCAAGAAGAATGAAGACTGAAGTGTGGACACTATGCCCCTCCTTAGAATTGGGAACATAACACCAATGGAAGGAGTTACAGAGACAAAGTTTGAAGCTGAGATGAAAGGATGGACCATGTGGAGACTGCCATATCCAGGGATCTACCCCATAATCAGCATCCAAACGCTGACACCATTGCATACACTAGCAAGATTTTATTGAAAGGACCCAGATGTAGCTGTCTCTTGTGAGACTATGCCGGGGCCTAGCAAACACAGAAGTGGATGCTCACAGTCAGCTATTGGATGGATCACAGGGCTCCCAATGGAGGAGCTAGAGAAAGTAGCCAAGGAGCTAAAGGGATCTGCAACCCTATAGGTGGAACAACATTATGAACTAACCAGTACCCTGGAGCTCTTTACTCTAGCTGCATATATATCAAAAGATGGCCTAGTCGGCCATCACTGGAAAGAGAGGCCCATTGGACACGCAAACTTTATATGCCCCAGTACAGGGGAACGCCAGGGCCAAAAAGGGGGAGTGGGTGGGTAGGGGAGTGGGGGTGGGTGGGTCCGGGGGACTTTTGGTATAGCATTGGAAATGTAAATGAGCTAAATACCTAATAAAAATAGAAAAAAAAAAGAAAATCAAGGTGGTCTGGAACACCAAGATCCCTTTGCATCTGCCTTCTCTATGCTGAGCTTAATGGCAAAAGGTCTGGGCTAGAGAAATATATCTCAGCAGGTAAGAGCACTGGCTGGTCTTCCAGGGAAACCGTGTGGGATTCCTAGTATCCACATGGCTACTCAAAACGCTCTATGACTGCAGCCTACTGGGACCCCAACCTCCTTTCTGGAGAGATTGGGGTACAGTGACCTGCATAATGACAAGATGCCCAAGCAGGATACACTCCACTGGGCTCCTTGCAGAGTTTGCCTTTGATGCATTACTAAATTGGCATGTGTCGCACTTCTTCAAGGTTGTCTTCCCGGTGGACTTGCAACATCATTGGCTCATTTGATGTCTTCTGCCCCTATATCCATGGGAGAGCATTGTACATGGCATATGTACTGTGTCCATAAATGTTATTTTTAAAGGAGGTTAAGAAGCTGGGCATGGTGGCACACGCCTTTAATTCCAGCACTCGGGAGGCAAAGGCAGGTGGATTTCTGAGTTCGAGGCCAGCCTGGTCTACAAAGTGAGTTCCAAGACAGCCAGAGCTATAAAGAGAAACCCTTGTCTCGAAAGTCAAAAAAAAAAAAAAAAACAGGAGGTTAAGGTTTGACCAAGACCTTAAATGTTTAAGTATTCACACATATAAATAGAAATGATCAAGAAAGTCACTTGTAAATTGTAAAAAAAAAAAAATCAGTTTTATAGGCTTTCCCTTGCTCTGAATAATGACATAAGGACCTTTATAATTATTAATTACACTAGGTACAATAGCTGAGAAAATTCTGAGCTCTTCTAATCCTGGAATGCTGGCCTAGGCCCCTTTTCAGCCATGTGGCCTGTTACCTGCCTTCTTAGCCAAGCTCTCCCCTGCTTCTTTATCTATATCCTCATTTGACACACACACACACACACCTTCACTCTGGCTCTGAAATTGCAGCCTTTTCCTCTCCTGCCCAGATATCATGTGTTCAGTTCTAAGATTATTGTCCATGAAGAACATGATGGAAAATATTTTTAAAATACTGAGTCTGGTGATACTTCATAATAGTGACAATACCAAAATCTGGACTACAACCACATATCTAGGTACAGAAATCAGAATTTGAATAGAGAGTGCACAAAATCATCTTCCTACAGTCAATATCACCACAAATTTCCCATAAAAATTTTAAGTGTAAGAAGTTGTTAAATTTATGGTGAAGAATTGAAGTGTCCAGAATTACAAGATTCCTTTGAGGGTTGAGTTTTTAATCCCTGTTTAGCTGAATAGAGAAGGATTGGTGGGCTATGGATGGATTCATATTGTACATTAGAGGGCCTGAGAATATATTCATTAATTATATTCCAAAGGAGTGCAGGGAGAGGAGAACCAGAAGCTTCGAATGGCAATGTCAGGGTTTTTCTCTATTTTAGAAAAGTCCTCATTTTAAAGATTTTCTTTGTGTAGTTTCCTGTTACATTATTCAGACCTGGTGGACAGGAGTCCAGAGCTGGTGACATACCCAAATGTTTGTAGGTTACCATAATCCCCCATTACTTTCATTCCCAATGTAAACGAATCTAATGTTTTGCCATTGACTCTGTTAGGTGGGGATAGATTCCATAAAATGGAGGCTAAGGCTGCTCAAAAAAACTCTTCAATACCTTTTAATTTTTATGAAAAAATGTTGTTTAAAATTGTATTTACAAAAGTCATATTTTGGAACAGCACATGGTCATTTCATGACTCTCATCCAAGACCATGAGAAACTACATGAGATCCATGTATGTCAATACAACAATAACCACAACACAATCATAACCAGAGCAAAAGTGCACACTGAAAGTGAACACTTAATAACTGTCTATGTTACTTGATAAGTTCCTGCCATTTCTTATAGACATGGATTAGTGGAATTACTTTACAATTTCAAAGAAGGCTTTTGTATCACTGCACACACCTGTAATGCCAGAACATGAAAGGTAGGGGTAGAAAAATTAGGAGTTCAAGGTTCAGCGACCAATGATGTGAGAGAACACGCATGCACGGCTTGAAAGAACCTCCATAGAATAACCTGGGACAAATTAGGCAACTGCCATCAGAAGAGGTGAGTGATGGCCAGAAATCTCCAGTTTATGAATTAAGGAAATTTTTTTAAAAATGAAGAACTACAGAAGGGGGCATGGGGAAACTCCTAATTTCTATATTTAACCCTAAAACTCATGTTAAAATTCTAAAAATGAACCTGGAGACACTGACAGAATCTGGCTTGCTTCTCCTTCAGATATGACCACATTTAATAAATTCCTTTTCCTACATTTCACTATAGGTGTCTCTTTCATTGGTTTGTTTGTTTGGGTTTTTTGTCTTATTTTGTTTTGTATTTGCAGATCTTTGGTCATTAAAATTGTCAGAAAGCAGACTTTGGCACTAAACCTTCTGATGATAGTAGCACACTTAAATTGTCTGTGCTCACTCACTAATAAGTGGGTATTAGACCAGAAACTTAGAATATCCAAGATACAGTTTGCAAAACACATGAAACTCAAGAAGAAGGAAGGCCAAAGTGTGGATACTTCACTTCGTATTAGAATGGGGATCGAAATACCCATGGAAGGAGTTACAGAGACAAAGTTCGGAGCTAAAACAGAAGGAAAGACCATCCACAGACTGCCCCACCCAGAGACCCATTCCATATACAACCACCAAACCCAGACACTATTGCATATGCCAGAAAGATTTTGCTGACAGGACCCTGATATAGCTCTCTCTTGTGAGGCTATGCCAGTGCCTGGCAAATACAGAAGTGAATCCTTATAGTCATCTATTGGATGGAACACAGAGCCCCCAATGGAGGAGCTAGAGAAAGTACCCAAGGAGCTGAAGGGGTCTGCAACCCTATAAGTAGAACAACAATATGAACTAACCAGTACCCCCAGAGCTCATGTCTCTAGCTGCATATGTAGCAGAAGATGGCCTAGTCAGCCATCAATGGGAAGAGAGGCCCCTTGGTCTTGCAAACTTTATATGCCCCAGTACAGGGGAACGCCAGATCCAAGAAGTGGGAGTGGGTAGGTAGGGGAGCAGGGTAGGGGGAGGATATAGGGGACTTTCAGGATAGAATTTGAAATGTAAATGAATAAAATATCTAATAAAAATTGAAAAATAAAATTGTGTGTGCTCAAAGACCCAGGGTTTTGGGACCATCAAAGACATACCCCTGTTGCTGTAAGGAATTAGAGACAACCTGAGGAGAAAGACCACAGATACCTATTCAATACTAAATATGGGCCTCATACCATGTAGATACAGAAAAAAAAAAAATCAGAGGAGGCATAGATGCCCACTTCCTAAGGATGGAGGACAACATAACACACAAGAATAGTTCAGTAAAATGTGCAATGGAAAAGTCTCTGCAACTTCAGTAATAGGTGTCTGAATTTAAAATGATCTACAGACATCTCAAATTATATTGGTAAAGTTAAGTAGGATATTACACAAACCAGAACAAAAGTCAATGCTCATTTCATAAATAGAGATGAGTGTGTGCATAAAGTCCCCATCCTGTGAGAAGTAGTGGCTGGAGGCCTGTTTAAGACAAAGAGCTCCAGAATACTGCTATAGGTTTTCAGGAAGAATTATTTGGGGGATCTCAGGGACAGACAGATGACCCAGTGATTTAAAAGAAAAAAAAAAAAAAAAAAAAAGCCCTGACTGCTCTTCCAGGAGACTAGCCTTCAATTCCTAACACATGCACAACAATATACAACCATCAAACACTGGGCATGTGAACCCATTTGCTGATCTCCACAGCCACCAGATACCATCATGGTGCTTAGACATACATGCAGGGGGAAATTCATACACATAATAAAAATGAATAATATTTATTAATTAATGTAGGAGAAAAGGAAGGGAGCAAATGATAGAAACATTGAAAATAACCACAACAGGAGAGATTATGGAAAATATTCTCCCTTAAGGACTCAGCCAGATCAAGGGCCAAAGCCATTTTTCAGATACTCCTGTTTAGCTACTCTAATTTTTTTTAATTTTTTAAATCTTACTATTTTTAAAAAGATTTATTTATTATTATACAAAAGTACACTGTAGCTGTCTTCAGACACACCAGAAGAGGGTATCAGATCTCAGTACAGATGATTGTGAGTCACCATGTGGCTGCTGGGATTTGAACTCAGGACCTTTGGAAGAACAGTCAGTGCTCTTACCTGCTGATCCATCTCGCCAGCCTTACCTAGTCTATTGCTACCTAGCTACTGACACTCACCATCTCTCCTCAGTCTGTAGTAGCAGAGCAAGTCCAAGATCACTATTGTTTCCCAAAATCTGCATGTCTGACATACAACTAAAGAATGAATGAGACCCAGGGCTCCAGGAGGCCAGCCTCAGAATAAAGGGCATAGAAATAACACAGCTCATAGGAACCTGAAACCAATATGCAGTGGTACCCTGCCCTCCTCCTGGCACCTCAGAAAGTTCACTAGGCTTGGGGGGGGGGGTGTGAACACGGAACACAGCTCTGGACCTGGATAGTAAAGGAAGCCAGGCACATGGGGCCTAACGGGGAATCGTGGAGTTGCTGGAAGGGACAGGGCCAAGGCTAGGCTTCCCTTGTCTGTGTTGGTAGTGCTGCACAGCATCCTTGTGGCTTCAGAATGAGATTCTTTATTTCAGTACCAATACTCACTTGCCAGAGTCAGAGAGTAGGCCAGCATGACTACCAGCAGCAAGAGGAAGGCTGGAGGTGACAAGGTCTTCCTCTTAAATGATGGTATTAATTTAGTCCAGAATGATTTCCATTCACGATACATTTCTGAGCTTCTGGAATAAGTTGATTGACTTTGCTTAAAGTCCCCAGTGGGACATACAGAGACATGAAAGGTCACGAAAAGATTTACTATAGGGGACAAATTTCTAGAGCCTTGCTTCCTTCTGCAGATTCAGCTCTGGTCCCTGATATCCTAGGAGCAGTGTTTTGGGACAAGTTTCTTATCCTGGTCCCCGTACTTGTCTTGTTGACAACATCCATCTAACTCCTAATCCAGATTCTGATCTGGCTGACAGAATCAAGGAAGGAAAAGGAAAACAAAGTCCTACAGAACTCCCTAGTATGATCATCTTCTTGCTGATCTGGGGTTTCCTTGCCTACTCTTATGTCATGGTCTTAAACTGGTGTGGCGAGGTCTCCTTCACTAATCCATAGCTTCTGGAGAGTAGAGACCTCACAGATCCTAAGAGGATCAAGAAGTTCACGATAGAGTTAGCTGCTTTTTCAGTGGCTATGCATACCAGGTCCATAGGAGGCCAAGTGTGCAAGTGGTAGGAAGTGAGAACAATAATGTACTACACACAGATCCCTGATGATGTCTACACAAAATTTCTCCTGTGTCCCTCAGTGACACCGCATTGACATTCCAAACAGCTTCAAGACACAAACATTCAGCCCAAAACTCTGTACATTCATTGGGAACATTTTAAAATTATCAACAACCCATGTTATGGCCACCATTTAATGTCTGAAAGATTAATGGCCCAGGCTTTCTTACCCATATCCATTTCTTGGGTTCTATGTAGTTGCAGCATCCTTTGCCCACTTCTGTGTTCACAGGAGCATCTTCTATTAGGTCTGATCTTACCTTGATGACACAGTTTGCATCTGTGGCATGGGGTAGCTTCCCTAGCTCTATAGCTGTTGCAGGGCAAGGTGTGAAATGGAAAGCAATGGTAACACAGAATGAGAAAGACTTCCTGTACCTCAGTAGCTCCCTCCCTGCAGAATACAATGGGCGTGAGGACAGCTGTTGCCTAGATTAAATGTTTTTGCCAGAGGCTTGTTGCTGTGTCACAGATATAGAGGAGACTCTGGGACTTGCTACAAGAATGTCTCCAGGACAGCCCACAACACTCACCTCTCTCTACACTGACCTGTGTCTGTTTCCCAGACATCTCTTCCTCTCTCAGCAGAGGCTGACGTAGAAATCTCCATCACTGACTAAACTTTTCTTATCATTGAACTACAATGTCACACTTCTTTATTGAGTATACACATGTTTCTAGTGTTTTAATATTTCTTACCATAGTAGGTGGCTGATTCATGTATTAAGCATGAGTAAAACCTGATACAGAAAATAAAGTGTAATGTCCTGGTAGGACCTGCATTCTTGCATTGAATATATTGCCTGCTGTGACAAGAAAGCAGCCTGGTAGAACGATCATTGGGAGGAGAGGCCCTTGGTCTTACAAAGATTCTAAACCCCGATACAGGGGAATGCTAGGGCCAGGAAGTAGGAGTGGGTGGATGTGAATGCAGTCTCACCTGCTTGCTGGTTGCAGCCTTGATGCCCTTGGGAATCCTTCCTGGGTTCCCAGATGTCCACTGCACCCCTGGGCAATCCTTCACAGTTTGACACCACAGAAGTTAGTGGTCCCACCACTAGGCACCCCCCATGAGTCAGTTCTCAGATGCTGCCCACACTCTAGACATGTCTTTGACAGTCCCACTTTGAAACATGGCCTGACCTCTGTAAGGATCTTCCTGCCATCTAGGGAGCACATGCTTGGAACCGGTGTCAATGGTCTGTGCAGACTCTGGGCCTGACAGATTTCTACCACACTGAATTCTACATGGTCTGATTTAAAGCCTCGTCCTTCCTGTGTATGCGATCCTGCCAGGTTTCAGCACATATTCCAATGCTCTGACTCCCCTAAGAGTGTGGTTGCTGGAGAGACTGGGCCTAACTAACCACCAGCTCAGTAGAGGTCTTTGAAAAAAAAAAAAAAAAAAAACTATGCTTGTTGGGTACAGAGTGGAGAGTGTTTTCCACTATCTCTCCTGCTGAGTCTACTTGCAACATTTGTTTATCTTTCTCCCTCTCTCCTGAATTAAAATACCTGTTACTGAGTGCAGAATGGAATTTTCTGTCTTTACTATAGCTCTGGTAACTTCTATTCAGTGAGGACGCTTGCTAAGCCCACAGTCGCCCCTTTATGCATTCTAGACTTTCCCCCTTTACTGCTTTATAACATTTCCTCTTCTACTTTGCTAATAAGGTGCATGATTCTTGCCAACACTCACTGCTTCTGATAGTTTCTATCCAAACCACCCTGGCTTATGCCTGGCATGTTTTTCCATGTGTTCCTGAGTGTCCTGGCCCTATCCTGCTTAGTTTAAGGCTTCTACAGTACTACATTAAAGGTTCTACAGTGAGTTAGACCTGTCCTCAGTGCTTCATTGAGAAAGGTTCACTCGCCTGTTCTCAAAACAGGGGAGGAAAAAAAAAAAAAAAAAAGGTCAGTGACTGCTGCCTACCCACCAAGTTCATCTGCAGGATCCTACCATGAGGGTTAGGCTAAAGTACAAGACAGGGGAACTCTTCCCTGGTCTGCTCTGTATCATTTCCTTTATTTCTTTGCAAATAAACTAGAGATTTCTAGCCATGGCTCACCTCCTCTGACTGCTGTTGTCTAAATTTCCCCAGTTCATTCTCTGTACAGTCTATCAGAGTGACCCTGTGTCTTCCCCTCTACCATGGATCTCTATGGTCTTGACTCCTGATCCTCATGCCAGTGTGCAATGCCAGCTATTTCACCTGAGACAATCTGAAGTGTGTCTACTTAGGTGTGTGGAGAAAAGATTGCAGTAACATTTCAGATGAGATTTATAGACAGGAAGTATTTAATTGCAATGTGAATTCTTGTCCTTGTTTTTTCTCATTAAGAAATGAATCCCCTCTAGGTCAGGAAGGCTTGAAATCATCTGCTTCCCAATGACACGTGTTACAGGCATACACAACCATTCCCTGCTACATTAGAAGAATTCTGTTAGAGAGTATTTTTAGTATTAAATAGTATTTTTACACTGCCCTAGGTTTTCTATTGCTATGAAGACACACTCTAATAGCCTCATGTTCATGAATTCCATGTCAATTTAACACAATCAAAGAGAAATAAGGATTCCATAGATTTACATAATTAACTATAATCTAGCTCTTAACAATGGCCTAACCACAGCATTTTAGATAAGTGGTTTCAAACATGTGGGTCACAACTGCTTTCGCAAACCTCTATATACAAAAATACTTACATTGTGATTAGAATACAAATGACCCTTATGATGTGGTAAAAAGGGTAATTTGATGGTTGGGGGTCAAACAACATGAGGAACTGTATTAAAGGGTTCCAGCATTAGGAAGGGTGAGAAGCACTGCTTTGGATAATGCACTGAGTCACATATGCCAGCAGCAGTGGGAAGGCCATTAATAAGAGATCAGAAAACAAAACAGGTGATCACTAGGGAATCGCTCAAGCTTGTTCCAAGACTCCCAAAAGGAAATCCTCCCCTCCAGGCAAATCATAGGCTGCAGAATACTGGAAGCTGACATCTCAGAGCAGCATTTCCAGCCCTGAGCCCAGAGCCTCCAACCAGGACTGAATTGTGACCAGCCAGGACTGAACTCAGAGTCACATCACTGCAAGTGACATGAACAGAGGTTCTTGTAAACTTCACAGAACTGTACAGCAGCCAGTCTAGACTCTCTTCATTTACAGGTAGTGGATCTTATTCCAGATAGCTGAATAAAGGACCTGCCTAAGGAACAACTAAAAATGAGATGTTCCTCCAAAAACATAAAATTTTTTAAAATTCCATTCATCAGCAACTGATCCCTTACCTAGTTGACTACAACAAAGATAATATCTAAGCTCCCAAGATAACATTTCTTCACAGCCAACTTAAGAGCTTCTTAATGTTTCCAAAGTTTTCTATGGAAAATATGTGGCCATATTAATGACTGACCTATTCACAATTTGTATGTAAAGGACTTGGTCAAAAAACATTGTACATTGAAATAACATTTATTAACCTAGCATCCATTCTGTGTGCAAGATTCTCCTCTGGATGTGAATGCAACCAATAATGGAGGATTCAATGGTGTTTGATGCCCTCAGTGTAGACAACCTTGAGGGAGTACCACCTGTGCCCATTTAGTGACTTATCAATGAGGAAAAAAATTACAATTAACCAGTTGGTGGGCAAATTCCTTTTATTCTGAGCATTTTGGAGACAGTAGCATAGATTTCTGAGTGCTAGGCCAGCCTGATAAACATAGCCACTTCCAGACCATCCAGGCTACATAGTGAGATGCTGCTTCAAAAGAAAACTAACATGAAGGGCCATTGTTGCTCTTGCAGACGACCAGAGCTGATTTCCCAGCACTTGAGTCTGGCAGGCCACATGTTCCTTAACTCCAGATCCAGGGTTTCTGACTACCTCTTCTGGAATCTTTGAGTACCTGCCCCTGAAATACACACAGAGACACACAAAATTCATACAAATAAAACTGAGTCTTAATATTGTTTCTCGGAAAATATACATGTGCAACTGCATTTTTAGCATTTCATATATATATATATATATATATATATATATATATATATAAAAAACAGAAGACACAAAATCCTATGATCTGTGGTGGGGAAGATGGGGAAGATGCAAATAAAGATTCCCAGAAATGTAAAATGTCCAAAACAATCTTCGGGTGTTATTTACCATTTCATAAAATTGTCCTTTCTCTTTTCATTCACCTTACATTCAGATAGTAATCAATATCTACATTGAATTAAAAATCTCAAAGTGTCCAGTTCCTACCATAATAGATATGGATTGCTATAATCCACACAAGCAGTCACCACAGAAGGCTACACAAAGGCTAAGCATGTACAGAGTTTCTAACATTGAAATGTTAGACAATTGTTGACTTACAGGCCTCTGAGCTAGGAACCAAGGATGTTGTAACTTGGACCAGAAGGACAGACTAGTGCTTAGAAAATGATGCCAGAATATAAAGCTGTAGAACTGGTGCAAGTTGGGGGATTAGTACCCTAGAAATCCCCCAAACCCAGGAATCGATCTCTCCAAGACCTACCCCATCAGGTCTACGTCACTGCCTTTGGGAAATCTATGAGAAGCCAATCAGCATCAGCCACATCAGGTTATAAAGTGAAGACAGACTGGTCCTGATTGAGACTTGACTCATCAGAGAAGATGAGGAACCCTGGATGCTACACACTCCTCCTCCTCTTGGTGGCCATGGACCTGAACCAGTATTGTGCAGGTGGGTGAGGGACTGGAGGGAATTGGACTTTGGGGAGCTGGAAACAGCACCGGAAATCCTCATCTCTGCATCTTCTTGCTTACCTAACCAGACCCTCGCTGATCCCCTAGCTGGATCACCCCTGATCCTCTGCTGCAACTCAGGTCCATAGGCATACCACCACCCCTGCTCTGTTCCCTACCAACCTGCTCTGAGTCCACGCTAAAGAGTCAGCATTTCAATGTGCATCACCCACAGGCTCACACTGGCTGCAGACTTTCAACATTGCATTTTTGGAGCCTGGCATGATTAATTCCCGGTTCATCCACATTGGCTATGTAGACTCTATACAGTATCAAGGATTTGACAGCAAAGAACCAATGGCTATTTTGAAACCTCGGGCTGCATGGATGGAGCAGGAACTACCTAAGTATTGGAACGTGGAGACAACAAAAATTCTGCTATTGTCACAGATAGAAAGACGAATTCTTTACTTCATGATAGAAAAATATGAACATAGAATGAACGGTGAGTCACCTCAGCTCCGAGGTCATGACAAATCAATGTCCTCATGGTCTGACCCCAATAAGCTCCACTCTAGGTCCCCAAAGTCAGAGATGCATCCATAGACAAAGTGACCCCTGGAAGCCTTTGACCAGAAAGAACAACAGATTGTGATCTAGTTAAGGGTTACGTTGGGGACAAAATCCTGGGGGGAGGGGGAGGGTAAGAAGCCTCACAGTGACCAGGGGCTGAATGGGGGTGGGGCAGATTATCACACCCTGCAGGAAGTATATGGCTGCAATGTGGCTACTGATGGGCGCTTCCTTCATGGTCACTTCCGGCTCACCTACTATGGCTACGATTACTTAACCCTGAATGAGGACCTGAGCTCCTGGACTGCAGAGGGCAAGGGAGCTGAATACATGAAGAACAGGTGGGAGAATATGAGTGAGGCAGAAAGGTGGAAGACTTACCTTCGAGGGGAGTGTGTACAAAGGCTTCTTAGATACCTCGACCTTGGAAAGGAGACCTTGCTGCGCTCTGGTAAGAGAGGCCCTTGACAACCCCTTCTGCTTTCTGACATTGGAGCTCCTGCCTCCCTGAGGCCTCCTCCTCAGCAGGGAGCAGCTGGAATGCTTACACTGTCTTGCATCAAAGGGGAAAGAGAGCTCCTAGGTTTCCTGACTCAACATGAGAGAGGGACTCTCCAGAGGATTCAGCCTTCTCCCAGGACAGTTCAGTGTGTCCATTAACAACAGTTCCCTTCCATCTCAGGCCTGATCACTGTCCATGCACGATGACATTGAATGTCTGACTCCAGGGTTGCTGAGTCCCTAGACCCCTTCCCCAGTCAGAACCTGAAGTCTATTTGTCTAGAGGGAGACCCAGAGTTACCTGCGCTGAGTTGGCTCATGGTTATTGTAAAATATTCCAAACAAAAGCTCACCCAGAACCTGAGTTTAGGCTTCTGTGTGGACTCTGCTCCCTCCCTCATCCAAGTTTCCCACCCTTTCCAGGGATGGTCCCATGAGCACTGTTCAGGCCCACAGAGCAGTGCAAAATACCTGAATTTTCCAATTGTTCCCCTCAGATGCCCCCCGAACACATGTGACCCACCATGTAAGACCTGAAGGGAATGTCACCCTGAGGTGCTGGGCCCTAGGCTTCTACCCAGCTGACATCACCCTGACCTGGAAGAGGGATGGGAACAACCTCACCCAGGACATGGAGCTGCCAGATACCAGGCCTGCAGGGGATGGAACCTTCCAGAAGTGGGCAGCTGTGGTGGTTCCTTCTGGAGAAGAGCTGAGATACACATGTCATGTGCACCATGAAGGGTTACCTGAGCCTCTCACTCTGAAATGGGGTAAGGAGTGGGTGTGAGCACATACTCTGTTGTTGGGAAAATTGTGAGCTCTTTAAAGAACCAGAGCAGAATCAGGGTTGTTAGGTAGGGTCAGACTCCTCACTCTTCCTTCCTTTCTCTCCTCAGAACCTCCACAAACCATCCCCATCATAGCAATCCTCATCGGCCTGGTTCTTGGAACTTTGGTGGTGGGAACTGTGGTCATTTTTCTGGTGTGGAAGAAATAAAGGTAAGAAAGGGATTGGGGTCTGAGTCCTTGTCTCCCTAGAGATCTCAAGGCTAAGGTATAAAGGTACCCTGCCTCATTAGTGGAAAGATGTATACACTCAGTCTCTGGAGCTTGTACTGACATTAACTCTATCATGAAGCATAAAGGAAATATAGATCCACTGCTTCTTGATGGAGGTGATGGAGCCCTGATTCTGATTCCCCACAGACAGAGAGATGCCACAGAGAAGGTCCCTGCTGAGACCAGACCTATAGAAGGACATTAAGTCATCTTTACATACAATCTTCCATTGTGTTTTCTCCTGCATCTATGGAGGTGCAATCACAGTTCAAGAAACTTACCTGGGGTTTGAACAGGAGATTCTTCTACTCCCACAACTTTATTGCTTCCACAGTCTCTCACTGGCTGCCCTCTTCCCACATTAGGGAAATAGACATCTATAATTTTTCTGCCAGGTAGGGGAGCAGGGTAGGGGGAGGGTATAGGGGACTTTCGGGACAGCATTTGAAATGTAAATGAAGAAAAATCTAATAAAAATTGAAAAAAATGGTCTGCCAGTAATTAAGTAAGAGTAGGTTTCTGAGCCCCTTGCATTAGGAAAGACAGATACTCATTGTGTGTGCTCACACATTTTTCCCTCTGGGCCCTATTGCTGTGGGCCCTTAACAGGTCTGATGCTGTACTGCCATAGGCATGGACAGTGCCCAGAGATCTGATGCATCTCTCCTAGTAAGGTAGGAAATACTTGAAGAACATGTTCCTGAGCTGGGGCCACTTGCTAGAATGGAATTATGGTTGGTATGGATGCCTATTTGGTATTATGTTCTAATAATCACCAATCAGCATTTGTTCTTCATTATTTCCTTCTATTGTGTGAGATGCAATCTTCGGTGACTTCAAAAGCTCCTGACTTTTCTTTCAATGGCTGACACCTGTGTCCAGGTCTCTGTCTCCTGTCAGGAGAGGCAGGTCTGGGAGACGGACATCAGAAACTGACCTTCAGTTTCCAATGAGCTGTAAATTTATTTTTCCATGTTTAACAAGAGGATTTTGTTAATTACTTATTGTGTGACTTCTTCCTATGGTGTATTTAATGAGTAAACCCAATGAAAGCAAGAAGAATAACATAGCAACTCTGTCTTGAGAAGTTGAAATCCAGTCATTGGGTCTTCTCTATCTTTTTCTGAGTGCCATTCTTTCTCTTCAACCTCATATTTAAATCTGTTAATTTCTCTTCCTAATAAACTTGAACTTTGATTCATTCTTGTTGTCTTTAAATTTTCTTCTTCCCAAGGGAAGAAACTCATCTCCACTTAAGTAGAGGTTTCTTGTAAATGACACTTTTATTTCCCCAGATGATGATATAAGATGAAAGCTGAACCTTAGCTGTGGGAATATGTTGCTTGGACTGAGACCAGAGCATGTCCTTTTCTGTCCTAAATATTCCCTAGGCTTACGCCTGAAAGCTTCCAGCCTCCGTACAACCTAATCTTCCAAGCTGACTTAGTCAATCCCGCTTTTCTCAGCTTCTGACTGAATTGCTTTGTTGTCTTCATACTAACCTTGGCGATCTGTTCTGAGTCCTCTGGCTCCTTCTCATTCTCTGGCTACTTCTGTCTTCAACTGTGCCTTGTATGTTCTCTCTATAATCTAACTTAGTAAAACTGTCATAGTAAAACTTCAATACACACACCTCATACCACACCACACTTTTCCCTCTTCTTGCTGTTCTCAGGAGAGTTGAGCATATCCTATTTCAGACTTGTTCTCTCAAAGCTTTCTCTATTTCATCATTCTGCCTGGCCCTCATATAGATGTCACTTCCAAACATGGTTGCTTACTTATAAAACTAATCTTTCCTTCATTGGAATGGGGGTTACAGACAGCTGAGAACTGTCATGGAGACATTAGAAACCAAACACAAGTTCTCTGGAATAACAACCAGTGCTCTTACCAAATAACAAGTACCAAGTGCTCCTAACAACTGAGATATCTTTCTGCCCTTTAATTGTGTGTGTGTGTCTGTGTGTGTCTGTGTGTGTGTGTGTTTATGTGTATACTTTTGTTGTGCATATGTCTCCTTCTGTGTATGTGACTGTGTAAGGGGGGGGAGGGAGAGGTGTGAGATGAGTGTTTGTGTACAGGAATACAGTGCCCTTGGATGGTAGAAGAAGGCAGTGGAGCCCCAGGAGATCGCATTTCAGACAGTTGTAAACTGCCTTATTAAGCATGCTGAGAACCAAACTCAGATACTCAGGAACTGCTCTTAACCACTGAACCATCCTTCTGGCTCTTTGAGTCAGAACTGCACTACATAGTGTTCTAACACTTCCCAATAGGAGTGAGAGGCACAGGTATTGTATAAGAGAAAGATTAGCTTCAGGGAACTAGGAATCACTACAACATTATTTCTCACACAGACCAAATATTAGACATAGAATTCTCCTAGGAGTAGTGTTTGGGTACTACTTTCTTTAACCAGATCCATGTCATCCTGGTCCTTTCACAAGCCCTGGACAGTCCCAGCACAGTGCCCAATAAGTCAGTAATTCTCAATCAGTTCATGGAAAAATGCCCATACGTGCTTAGGATTTATGTAGATCTCAATAATAATTATGCTCATGTGTATTGTATCAATTTATATTGACTGCATTAGGAAGTGCAAGTCTTAAGATATTTACTTCATTAAAGACGATATCAAATAACCGTAATCTGAGGACAAACATGGGACTCAGTGACCCAGGTCCATCAAGTTAGTTATTCATGGCTGTCAAAATTACATCAGAAATTAACTGAAACACAAGGGACTAGGTAACCTTGGGAGGTGTGTGTTTGCTTGTTTGTTTCCTCTTGTTGTTCTTGTCGTTCTCGTTGTTGTTGTTCTCCTCCTCCTCCTCCTCGTCCTCCTCCTCCTCCTCCTCCTCCTCCTCCTCCTCCCCCTTCTCCTCCTCCTCCTCACTGTCTTTAGGTGGAAAGACTCACTGTTTATTTAACAATTTACTGACTCATTCTGAATTTCACATCATGCACCACAATCCCATTCCTCTCCTGTCCCTCCTTACCCACCCTCTTTCCTTGCAAACTCTCGCTCCTAAAAGGAAAAGGGAGAAAGAGGCTCATTGTGGAAACTGTAGTGTATCTCAATGTGTCTGACAGTATATTTGTCCACACTTCTTTATTTGCAAATATTCGTTGGAATGAGTCATTAGTCTGGGTCAAAACCTCAGGCTTCTACTACTGGATCATCACCAGAACTCCTGTTGGATACCTTGTGATTGACCTGTGTCAAGAAGATCCTGCAGCTTGAGATCTGTTGGTCAAGCCATTCATGTGCTTCATAGATGGGACACATGTTGGGGTGAGCCAACTCAAAGCCCTGGACCTTGGCCTGGGTCTTATCTGAGTTGGTAGTTAAACTGCCAGATATTCTGCACCATCATCATTAGGACAGGCTCTCCATCACTGCCCACAGCTAACACACCAAGGGCTATACCAGCAAGAGACAGAGTTAGCTCTCCTGCATTCATGCCCTTGGAGCAGGTTTGCCTGCAGGCCTGTATTGTATTGCCCAGGCAAGGTGCAGGGCCTAGTTTGCCAAGAATTGCAGCTAGTGAGGAACAGAGCCAGCCTCATGACCTTGGGGCCAGCTCTCCTCACCTGCCACAGGTGGCAAGAGATAAAGAGAGGGCCTCTTTCCTTCAACCACAGCACTGCATGGCAGATGTGTGGCAGAGCCAGCTTTCCCATGCTCACACACTTGGGACATGCTCACCCACAGTCCCTGCAGACAAACTACCAGTAACCTGTGCTTCCTGGGGGAGGTATGTGGCCTGATCTCCTGGGTACTGCAACTGCTGAGGTGCTGGGCCATCTTTCCTGCTCTGAGGCATTTAGGCCAGCTCTCTCAGGATGCCCAGGTCAACATGGCCAAATCCACAGGGCCCTCAGACAACAACATGGCCCCAGGTGGCATCCGAGACCAGGGATATCCACTAGCTATTGATGGTAATATATTCCCTCTCCTGCAGGGCCAGGAATCCGGATATGACGCTCTACAGCAACATGGGCCAGGAACTAAAAATAGCTGTTCCTCACGACTCTCCAGTCTCCAGTTCTGACTCTGTTCATTGTTCACACATCCTTCTGCTTCTTTTTCTCTTCCTTCTCTCCACCATGTACTTGCTTATCTTAGTCACACCTGGGGTGGTATCTGGGTATTTGGGGTCATCTCAGGAGTACTATGCTCTGCCTCTGTGTGGCACTGAGCAGGGGTCATCTCTGGCTTGCTCTGTTCACCAAGGACGCAGCATGGTAGTCTGGGGGTCATCTTTGGCATGGGGGGAAGACACCCCTATAAAGAACACGGAAGAAGGAATGTTTTTGCCTCTCCTCACTCTGGCTAGAATCCATTCCTTCACTAGCATTAGAGTCTACAGCAGGATTCTGGTGTATACAGAAGACCCACTGAAACATCCAGTCTCATGACTTGAACATCCACTGGATTCTTGTACTTTCCTTAACTAGACAGTGTTTTTTGGACTTGCTGGACCACAGCCTGTAAAACACTCTAATAAATACCCTTTATATCCACACATGCACACACTCACACATACATATGCAAACACACACACACACACACACATATATATATATACACATAAAATATACAAACATATATTTATTCCACAAGTTCTCTTTCTATAGAGAACCTTAACTAATATTGCCTTATTTTGCAGGATCAGTGTCTGTGGCTTTTGTTCAGGACAGAGGGCTCTAAGAGACTCTCTCTCTCTTTGTAATATCAAAGCCTGTATCTCAGATGTGTAAGGAAAGTCTGGGCATGGCCATAGAGGGAACTTCACCAAATGATATAACCCAAAGTATTTTATGCACACAAACACACACACATACAAATCCTGGTTGACACACTTCAGTTAGCAAGAACAGTTAGCAAAGAATGGAGCTACAAAGGACAAATGTAACATGAGTATAGTCAGGCACTTTTCCAGACCTATGGACTATGATGGACTTGGTTTTTGCTCTCATTTTGGCAGGCGTTGGGGGTATCATGCTGGGTTCTTAGGTCTTAATGGTGCCTCTAACATAGTATCACTTCTGCAAAGGGCTTGACAGGGTAATGTTTCAATTTGGCCTTGATGGGAGTGACCTTGTCCTAGTCTACAATATCTACACAAACTCACTGATTTGTACACATGAATAGAACAGCTATCCAGGCATGGTTGTGTATGGTGGTTAAAATTAACTGGGAGTTTGTAACCACCTTTGATTATTTAGTTCCCAAATAAAAGATACAAAACCTTTACATTCATAATAAGCCTTAAAATCACTAGAGCTGGGAAGATATCAACCTTCTATGCTATTTTTTCTACCTCACTATCAATGACCTGTAGATATGACTGCCCGTGTTCTATCTGAGCTGCTCCTGCTCCAGCTGGCTGGCCCTCAGGGCCGTGCTCTCATGATCTACCCACCGCAAGATGTCTTCTTCTCCCTTCTTCTCTCTCACCATTTTTCCCTCTCTTCTCTCCTCAGACCCAAGCTCAGCAACTGAAACAATGCCTACATCTCTTCTGCACAACTACAGGCTTTCCTATGTTTATTTAATCTAGTGTTTTAAATAAGGAACAAAGTGACAGAGCATCACATGGTGTATTGTGGATTCCTTTGTCCCTGAGGATCTATCCACCTGGGGGCAATCAATCTTGGGGGCCAGTATTTAGCTTTACAATCTATAGCAAACAACCTAACTTCAACAGTGGACCCTTACTCCCAGCACTTGGGAGGCAGAAGTAGCAGCAGGTGAATCCCTGTGATTGTGTCCCAAGCCTTGTCTACACAGCAAGTTCCAGAACATCCAAGGTGCCTAATGAGGCATTGATAAAATTAACAAATTAATAAAATAAATTAGAACAGCTTTTCACATGTCAATAATACTTCAACAAAAAAATGATTTAGAAGTTGGATTTTATTCTAAAGAAGTCCTAGAATTTCTTGGCTAAAAGAAGAGAGCCAGGTACAAAGTAAATTCTTACTTCATAAGGTGATAGAGACTTCTCCAGAAAGCCATGCCATGTTGCCTGAGCTCCTGGCACACTGTCAATATCTAGTGTGTTGGGGTCCCTTGGATAATTAGGTCACATTAATCAGGACACAGGAGATACAGAGTAACTGTGCTTTCTTGAATATTCCAGCATTGTTTATAGGCAAACAGAATAAAGATTGCCCACAGATTCCAATTCTCACCAGCTTCTGTTTCTGAAGCCATAGTTTATCTGGGTTCAAGGTGACCCAAATCTCCTTGCAGACTGAGAAATCGGTCAGCAGTCCAAAGCTATTATGGGTTTCCTAGATTAACTAAAACAAACTGTCTCATGAAAAAATGATCATGGAGGCCACTTCCTCAGGCATGCAGCTCACTTGGCGGACATCAGTGTTCTCTGCTAAGAAAGTTTGCTTTCTCAGTGTCCCAGTGTGCTGGGATTTACAGATATCCTTAAGTCACCTCACAGCTAGTAGGCTGCAGCAGTCACCTCATGCTATTTCTCTACAGCACACAGTGCTCAATATCTGCTGGCCAACCTTACAGGACTCTTAACCAATGAGCTTTTTCGCTAGTCCAGGCTTCCTCTTCATTTTATTGAATAAGAATACTTCTGATTAATAAAGTATTAATAATATAATTACTGAGAAACTATTGCAAAACAACTTTTTAAAAATATTGAACAGCTATAAAAACAACTTTCATTATAATGCTACTTCACAAAATTTTTCTAATTCACTTTGATTGATAGGTTGAGAGATAATATATTGTGTCTCTATGGTTGTGGCACTTGTCAATAATAAATCTATTGATCTTTGGCTTAGGCAGGAAATTGAAAATGGAACATCTGGGAGAAGAGAAAATTCTGGGCTAGAGCCAGGCAGGAAATTTTCCTGGAGAAGGTGTAAAGAGATGGATGCTTGATACCTGAGAACAGGTAACCAGCCATGTGGCAAAAATGTAGACTAAAATAAATGGTTTACTCTAAGTTTTGATCTAGCCAGAGAAGAGCCTAGCTATATTGTCAAAGCATGTGTAAATTTATTTTGATTCTGAGTTTTATTTCTGAGAGCCTGGGGGTTGGAGGAAGAACTGGGAAATAACTTCCACAGATAAGGGTCATGGAGCCTTCCAAGTGAAAGGCTGGAACAAACAAATTGGTAAACCTAAAATTAAAGTTAAACGTATTCCTAATAAATATATCAGTGTTACTATGTAAATGAAACAGTCAATGAAAATAGTTGCACTCTTTGTGTGAGACTCATATTTTGTGGATAACCATAGTTACCAACCCTCATCAAAGAAGCAAACAGACTGACACAGAGAATCATGACTGCACACAGCACAGAGATCAACAGATCTTGGGGAGGCCAGTCCCCACTGATATATCAACATTAGAGCTCCTGCATTTATGCCCCTGTACAGAAAGGATGGAAAGATTACAAAAACCAGAACAGCAGGAGGTCTAGTGGGAAACAGTCTCTCCTAGAAATAACTGCATAGACAAGACAGATTCAAGAGCAACAAAGATGAAAGAGGGAACTTCTGTGGGGCCCATCCCCTAGACGAAGAATTGCAGGCAACTGATGGTTGCTGAGCTAGAATTAGCCTCTCCACCAATGAGCCTCTTATTGGATGGCCAGTGGATAGCAGTCAGCCCTGAAACCATACACACACAAACAACAAAACAGACTCAGCATGTTGCATTCATATACCTGTTTGTGGAAACACAGGCACACATACATTGTTACCTACACAGACATAGGTAACAATGATGGAGAAAGAAAAAGAAGCTATTAAGAGGAAGAACTTGGAATGGGTTGGAAGGAGAGTAACTGAGAAGGTATAGAGGGAGGCAAGCAGAGATGTTGCAATTCTACTTCAATCGAAATATATCTAAGAAATAAAGTGGGATAAGTGGCCTGTCTTTAAAAAAAAAAAAAAAAAAGCTATCCTAGTGGTGTGAAGGTGAGACAGTCACTGTGTGAGGGTTGTAAAGGTGTCAGGTGGGGCTGGAGAGCTGACTCAGCTGAACAGCACTGGCTGATCCTCCAGAGAACTGTGGTCTAATTCCCAGCACCTACATTGTGACACACAGCCTAGTGGGAATCTCTGGACAAAGCACACCAACACCAGAGCGCAAGAGAGGCATAGGCACCGGTGGATTTTAAAACCAGGATAGCTCCTAAAAAGGCCTATTTCTGGTTTGCATTCTCATTTTGTACTCTAAGACCACAAGGTGAGGCTGACAAGCAATTTCACAATTTGTGAGGCAGCAGGATCTTAAGGGCAATGAGGCATTGTTTCAGCTATTTCTCCATGTCATTCTATTCCAGGTGGCAAGTGAAGTTAATCTTATAACTGAGTATCACTCAGTGCTTTACATAAACTATTAAGTAATTCAATGTATCAGTCAGTATCTTAGTTTACTCCAACAGTCTGTAACTCCAGTTCCAGGATGTCTGTTGCCACCTTCTGGTCTCCTGTGGTACTACATGCATGTGGTACACTGGCAAACATGCAGGCAAAATATCCATACATGCAAAGTAAAATAAAACTTTAAAAGGTGTCAGGCACTTACTGAGGGTTTATCAGGTTTTGCTGGGGTCCACAGAAGACAGGTACTTAATTCATCTTATGAACTATAGGATGAGAGAAAGAGTTGTGGTACAGAAATCATATAGTTTAAAGCAGAGACAGCAGGAGAGAGGATGGCTAGAATGTAGCTCAATTAGTATAGTGCTTTGTCCAACACACAGAAATACCTGGATTTCATCTCCAGAAAGCATAAGACAGATATGGTATCAGGATCCATGGAACTTGTCTCATTTAACCAAAACAAAACATTGGAGGTGGGGAGATGCCTCAGTGAACAAGAGCACTTGCTGCTCCTCAGATTTGTCATGACAACCAGAGAAATTCCCAAAGAATGCTATGTCATCCTAGATCCTAGTGTTCAGACCTGCAACTAATCTTTAATAATGCATGAATGAAAAATGTACCTTGGGAGAGTAAGAGTGAATCTTGAGCTAATTTATCCTGACGCTGGAAATTGGAGATCAGAAAAATAGTTGCATTCAGAAAAATTGGTTATGTTTCTTGTTGGTACAACAAAATATATGACAAGAACAGCCTAAGATAACAGTCTTATTTTGGATCACAGTTGGAAAGAACACTCTGCAATGGGAGGGGAAACAAGATGATATGGTGTAGGCTTAAATTTTTCTAACCCTAACTTTTAAAATGTTTCTTAAGTGTTTTAACCTCCTTTCTTCCCATTATCCACCAGAGGGAGTGGGAAAGAAAGGTTATTAGGATTCAGGCAAAGTGGTCCTGTTTAGAAATTGTTATTTAGAGCAAATCCCACCTACATTGTCAGGTAAGCAGTTCAGTTCACAAGTCAGCAACAGCAGCTTGCAAATACTTCAACAATCTACCAGCAGCCCAGTTTGGTAGAGTCTGGATACAAAACGGGAATCAGAACATGTAGAAAACTTTGCAGGAACAGCCAGGACTCAGCCAAATTGACACGAGTCATCAGGAGAGATTAGGACAACCAGGAACACTAGAAGTTCTCACCTGTGCCTTTCTTAACAAATTGAAGATCAAGAAGTGTTGCAAAGCTAGTTCTACAGACAAGTCCCTCTCATCGTAGATTGAGTCCCATGTATACTCCCCCACCCCAGCCATCAAGTGTCTTGCCTTCGCACATGAGTCTGTCTTAGAAAATCTTCACTCTAGTCTTTATCAGCTGACATCACTCTGCCAATCAGCTGGAGTCCAAGGATAAAAGAAGAAGCTGCCAGCACACCACCAGGAGTTTGTGGTGCATTTCTCTCTATAGACTCTTGACAGACGAAAGGAGCTCCACAACACATGTAAGATGAATCAATACATGTGTGGAATGAGTGAAGAATCCTCCATCATTTCACATGTTTGCTCTAGCAAAACTCCCTTTCACCTGTGTCTGCTTCAGAAAAAAAAAAAAAAAAAAAAAAACATTCCTTCTCGTGTCTGCTTCAGCAAACCATATTTTTCCTAATATCTGCTTCAGGAAAGCATTCATTCATATGTTTGCCCCACCAAAGCAGCATCTGCCAACACAGTGACTTTCCAAAGAATCCCTAAGTTTCCACTTCAGTATAGCATCTCTGTTGCAGCAGCATGGGAGGCTGCTGGCTCTGCTCTCAGCCAATCAGGAGACTGAGAACCAGGGATGCAGTGCTCACCTGGCTTCCCCCCCCCCTTGTATTTAGTCTAGGGCTACAGTATAGGATTATAGCGTCACCTTCCTTTCGTTAAACCTCTCTGCAAATGCGTTTGAAGGCATGCCCAAAGGTTTGTCTCATAGATGACCCTAAATCCATTCACCATGACAAAAAGATTAATCATTACAGTTAGTCTATGAGAAACAAGAGGATCTGTGATTTTAATTTTTTTTCCTTGCTAAGAAGAGGATTTAAAGGACCCCAATGGAGGACTTCTAATATAGTAGAGTCCAACCAAAACCTATTCACAGCAGGCCACTCCTGAGTGAAACACCTGGAGGGCATCTGAGGAAGCTGCTGTTTGTTGGAGTCACTGTGTACTGCAGACACTGGGTGCTGCAGCTGCTTCCTGTGCTATGGGAGCAGATGCTGGAGGCTCATTTTGCAGGCACCTGGCAAGGAGCCTGAGAGACACAGAAATGCCATGCTTTCCCTTCATGCTGCTCTACTGCCATCTACTGTCTAGTCTTCAGGGTCAGCTGGCAAAGAACAGATCACTAAGGGCTCAGGATCATTTTTGTAGCTGAGATGCAGCATAAATACTTTCTCACACAATGAGAGCAATACCTGAACCTTGTAGCAAACAAAAACCAGAGGGAGATCACAAACCTATAAATATGGTATTGCGACACTGCAGTGCTCATGAAGCTCTTTGGATTGTTTTGGGGTTGTTTTGTTTTGTTTTGTTTGCTTTGTAATCAGTATATTAAAGAGACATTAATAATTTTCAAAGATTATTTAAATTCTGATACACAGACATGAACATATGATGACATTAAATGTACGATTATGACCATTCTTCACAATCTGCTACCATACAAAGGTTAAATTATGATTCCTTTGGAACCTAAATCAAATGGTTTAAAAGAGCTAGCAGCATGCATGAGGAACACCTATGCATGCAAATTTCTTTTCACTCTGTGGGAGTTAATAAACAAGGGATTTTTAATGCTTAGGTTAATTAGAAGAACCCACCTCTCTCTAGACGTAGAGCAGGTGTTGAACACAGGTAAGGCCATGCTAAACTCTGGAATAGCTATTAATATTAATTAGTTCTATATACTTATATTGTGAGCACTCTTTCACACATTACTATTCCTGGAATAACCAAGACACTGGGAGTGGGGAAATCTGACTACCCATTCAGCAGAGATTGGACTTTCCTTTGCTGTTGGAGGCACCTGGAATAAAGCCATTAATCTAGTGGATGTGATAAAAGTTTAACCAAAAAAAGGAGCAACTTAGACATTCCTGCATGTAAGGAAATATTATCAAACAGAGAAGGGGTGGGAAGAATGGAAGCTAAAGGGAGTTTTTTGTAATAGAGCATCTCTTAGGAATATCAGAAGCTATATCCATAAAATCCCACCAACATGTCTGCCCAAACATGGGCTGAATGAGACAATGCCAATATTCATAACAAAGTGACCAAGGAAAAGTCCAGGAGGCCTCAGTCATCCACAAAGAACAAACAGGCACCTAAGGAAATCTGGGAGTGGGAGGGATAGTCTTCCACAGAGGAAAGCATCAAGTGGTTATCCATTACCACATGGGCAGGTTGAAAACATATATACGAATACTTTTATATAGGCTGAGCAGATAATATATAGGAGTGGAGGGGTGGTATGTGGAGCATGCGCACGCGCGCGTGTCTGCGCATTCACACACATACACACACGTGGAGCAGGCACATGTAACAGTAATTAAAAAAAAAGAAACCATCCATTTGGAAATGAATGGGAGAGTTTTATGGGCTAGAGAAAAGGGAAAGGAGAAGTGTAATTAATTATATTATAATCTCAAAGTTAAAAAAATCTATAAATTTTTAAAAAGCAACGTAGAGGATAAAGAGGATTAGTGCAGGTTACAATTCCAGGTCTCCCTCCATCATTGGAGGAAGTCAAAGAAGGATCTGCAAATGGCTAGTACATTAAGAAGAGAGAATCCAGCCTGGGAAACACATAGGCTAACTACCTCACCTCCTCAAAATCCAATTCCCAAGGCTCATTCTGAGTTCTAAAGTCCACCATCTGCTGTGACTCCCCTTTTGGTCTGTCCCTTTCTCCAGTGGACCACACAGATCTTCTACTCCAAGCTTCTTTCTCTCCCACTCATGGCTTATCCCAGTCCCCAAAGTCAATAGGCATTCCTTGGGAATCTACAGGTCACTCTCACCAGGAAACCATGAAGGCTATTTCAGATCTACACATCTTCTCCATTATTCCAAGTCTGACCCATCATTCTCATCTCCACCTCTGTTGCAGATCTTCTTCTCTGTGGCCTCTCCTCACTTTCCTCATCTATTACCAGGGGATAAGCAGATCCCGATGAAACACCCTACTTTCCTCCCTCCTGTGGACCCCTCACACACAGCCCACCCCCTCCTAGCCCTTCCTTACTCTTAATTGTCAGCTCCCAATCCCTAGAAATACATTTTACCTAGAATCCCCAGTGGATACAACTATCAGGATTCTAGAAGTAATCCCTACCAGGTGATACACAGTTACTACAGTCTCACATGAATGAGAAATATTAACAAAAACAAAAACAACCAAAATACTCACACAATGAAGACCAGAAATCAGTACCTAAAATATGATCTTTCTAAGCCCAGATACTCATATACCAGCAAAAAGACAAATCAGTAGCGGCCAGGATGGTGGGAATCCAACAGAGCTCAACAACTCTAGCACAGCAGACACTAAATGTTACAACAAAGCTAAAGTGTATACGCCTGTATACACACACACACACGATCTTAAGATAGCCTTTATTAATAGGATAGAGGTCCTTAAGAGGAAATTAATATTAAAAATCACAAAAGTAATATATGAAAACACAAATGGTGGAAGGAAATGGATAAAACAGTTCAAGACCTGAAAACAGAAATAAAATCAAAAAAGGAACCCTAGGCTGAGGGAAATATGAAAGTAAATAATTTAGGAATAGAAAGTAAATAATTCTAACAGGAACATGAGAGGCAAGCCTCACTAACAGAATAGCAAGAATGGAAGAGAAAATCTAAGGTGTTTCAACAAAATCCTAGACAGAATAGGTCCTTCAGTAAAGAAAACATTAAATCTGAAAATATCCTGGCACAAAACATTCAGGTAATCCAGGACACCATGAAAAGACAAATCTAAGAATAAGAAAAATAAAAGAAGGGGAGGAAACACAGGTCAAGCCGGGTGGGAGTGGCTCACACCTTCAGGTCCAGTACTAGGGAGGCAGAGGCAAGTGGCTCTCTGAGTTCCAGACCAGCCTGGTCTACATAGTGGGTTCCAGGACAGCCAGCAATACACCGAGGGACTGTGCCTCCAAAAACCAAAAGTAAACACAGGTGAAAGTCACAGAAAATATTTCCAACAAAATCATAGAAGAAAATTTTTCCTAACCTAAAGAAGATAATGCCTATAAAGGTGCAAAAGACATCCTGAACACCAAATAGACTGGGCTAGAAAAGAAAGTCCCTTTGTCACATAACCATCAAAACACTAAACTTCACATAACAAAGAAAAACATTAAAAGGAGGATGGGTAAAAAGACCAAGTTACATACAGAGGCAGACCTATTAGAATAACACCTGAATTCCCGAATAAGATCCTAAAACCCACAACAGCCTGGACAGATGTTCTAAAATTTGAAGACACCACAAGTGCCAGCCTAGACTACTATACTAAGAAAAAAGTATCATCCAAGTACCAATTATAGTACTTGGAAAAAAGAAAAACATTGCATGATAAAACCAAAGTTTAACTTGGGAGGCAGAGGCAGCTGGAATTCTGAGTTCAAGGCCAGCCTAATAGACAGAGTGAGTTCCAGGACAGCCAGGGCTATAAAGAGAAACCCTGTCTCAAAAAAACAAAAAAACAAAAAACAAAAAAGAACAAAAACAAAAACAAAAACAAACAAACAAAAAAAAAACACATACACACAAAAAGTTAAGCAATCTCTAGCTAAAAATCAACCTCTAAAGAAATTAACAGAAGGAAAACTTGAGCCAACCACGCCTAAGAAATAAATGATCCACAAACAAAAAATAAAGAAGACACACAAGAAATAAATAATGTGCCTGGCGTGGTGGCACATGCCTTTAATCCCAGCACTCAGGAGGCAGAAGCAATCGGATTTCTGAGTTCGAGGCCAGCCTGGTCTACAAAGTGAATTCCAGGACAGCCAGGGCTACACAGAGAAACCCTGTCTCAGAAAAAAACAAAAAAACACTGCTCATTATCTCTCAATATCAATGGTCTCAATTCCCCATAAAAAGACACAAACTAACAATATGGATATAAAAAACAGTATCCAACCTTCTGATGCATCCAAGAAACAGAAACACATCTTAACCTCAAGGATGGACATCAGGGTAAAAATGGAGGAAAAAATATTCTGAGCAAATAGACCTAAGAAGAAAGCTGGTATAGCCATTTTAATATCTGACAAACTAGACTTCAACACAAAACTAATCAAAAGAGACACATACTCATCAAATGAAATGTCCACCTAGAGCACATTGCAATTTTAGATGCATATGGCCCAAATATATTGCAACTCAAATTCATAAAAGAACATTAGTACAGCTTAAATCATATATTGTTCCACTCACTGGTAGTGAGAGACTTCACTACTTGACTCTTGCCAACAGACAGGTCATCCAGACAAAAACTAAACTAAGCAGAGAAACGCTGAAGCTAACTGGTGTTATAAACCAAATGGACCTAACATATCATTAAGAATTAAGAAGTCATCTATGTCAGGAGTGGTGCCGAACGCCCTTAATCCCAGCACTCGGGTGGCAGAGGCAGGTGGATTTCTGAGTTCAAGGCCAGCCTGGTCTACAAGGTGAGTTCCAGGACAGACAGACAGGGAAACCCTGTCTCAAAAAAAAAAAAAAAAAAGTCATCTATTTGGCTGTATAGCATCACTACAAGACAGTACCTCTTTGTAGATCTGCAGAAATCTGCTCAAAAGGGGTGAACTAATACCTAGTGATTGATATATGTTTAGTAATAACAGGAAAGCTTATTAATAGCAGGAATCTTTCCTAAAATGAATTCTCCTCTCTGCCTTTGGATGAAGATATAGAACTCTCAGCTCCTCTAAGCCCACATCTACCTGGACACTGCCATGCTCACACCTTGATGATAATGGACTGAACCTCTAAACCTGTAAGCCAGCCCCAATTAAATAATGTCCTTTATACGAGTTGCTTTGGTCATAGTGTCTCTCCACAGCAGTAAAACCCTAACTGAGAGAGTGGGAGAAAGAACTCACAAAGTAGCAAACACCAGCTACACACACTTAACCTGATAAAAGTGAAAGTGGGCAATAGCCTTGAATGTATTGCTGTAGGAGATGACTCTCTAAACAGAACACCAATAACACAGACACTAAGATCAACAATTAATAACTGGGACCTCATGAAACACAAAAGCTTCTATAAGACAAAGGACACTATCATTCAGACAAAGTGTTGGCCTACAGAATGTGAAAGATATTTACCATCCATACATCCGATAGAGGGCTAAAAGACAAAATAGAACTCAAAAAATGAGATATAAAGAAAACAACTGAATTTTAAAATGGGGTAAGAGAATTCTCAAAAGAGGAAAGACGAATGATTGATTAAAGAAATGTTCAACATTCTTAGTCATCAGAGAAATGTAAATCAAAACTACTTTGAGATTGCATCTCGCACTGATTAGAACAATCTATAAAACAAGTGATAGAGTGAAAATTTAATTTTTTCTTTTATTTTTCCTCCCCACATTTAGTTTTTTTCAATGCTTACTTTTTATGATGGTTCTTAAATGCTTTAACCTCCTTTCTAGCCCACAACCCACCTGGCATGTGGAAAAGAAAGGATATGGGGGGAAGCAGACGAGTTTAGAAATGGTTCTTTAGGCAAATCCCATTTGTGTTGTCAGGAAATTAGCAGTTCAATTCACATCTCAGCAGTGACAGTTCGATCCACTCACAAACAGTTCATGAATATACCAGCAGTCCAATTCAGTAGTCAGGACTGCAAACACAATAAGCAGTAGTGGCACAATCTAGCAGAACAGCCAGTCCTCAGGCAAATTGTCACAAGTTGGACAAGGGCCAACAGGAATGCCAGGAAAAGTTTTCTGGCAATAAATAAATAAATAAATAAATAAATAAATAAAAATAAAATTAAAAAAAAAAAACCACTGAAGATTTAACACCAACAACAGTTGCACAGCACTCTACAAGAAAGCCAATCTCGAGACAACCGGCCACCTTCCTGGCGAGAGCCACAGAGCTTCTGAGGCAGTGCCACCTTCGGCTCCAGACAACCGACCACCTTCCTGGCGAGAGCCACAGAGCTTCTGAGGCTGCGTCATCTTCGGCTCCAGACAACCGGCCACCTTCCTGGCCAAAGCAACACAGCTTCTGGGAAAGATCTTGTTTTGGGCCTTCATCTTCAGCCAGGAGGAGGTCCAAACACCAGATAACTGTGCACCTTCCCTGAAAGAGGAGAGCTTGCCTACAGAGACTGCTCTGACCACTGAAACTCAGAGGAGAGAGCTAGTCTCCCAAGTCTGCTGATAGAGGGTAACAAAAGCAACAGAGGAACAATCTCTAAACAAAGACAACTATAACAACTAACTCCAGAGATTGCCAGATGGCAAAAGGTAAACGTAAGAATCCTACTAACAGGAACCAAGACCACTCACCATCATCAGAACCCAGCACTCCCACTTCGCCCAGTCCAGGACATCCTAACACACCTGAAAAGGTAGACCTGGATTTAAAAGCATTTCTCATGATGATGGTAGAGGACATAAAGAAGGAATTTAATAACTCACTTAAGGAAATACAGGAGAACACTGCTAAAGAGTTACAAGTCCTTAAAGAAAAACAGGAAAACACAACCAAACAGGTAGAAGTCCTTATAGAAAAACAGGAAAACACATCGAAACAGGTGATAGAATTGAACAAAACCATACTAGACCTAAAAAGGGAAGTAGACACAATAAAGAAAACCCAAAGTGAGGCAACACTGGAGATAGAAACCCTAGGAAAGAAATCTGGAACCATAGATGCCAGCATCAGCAACAGAATACAAGAGATGGAAGAGAGAATCTCAGGTGCAAAAGATTCCATAGAGAACATCGGCACAACAATCAAAAAAAATGGAAAATGCAAAAAGATCCTAACTCAAAACATCCAGGAAATCCAGGACACAATGAGAAGACTAAACCTACTCATAATAGGAGTGGATGAGAATGAAGATTTTCAACTCAAAGGACCAGCAAACATCTTCAACAAAATTATTGAAGAAAACTTCCCAAATCTAAAGAAAGAGATGCCCATGAACATACAAGAAGCCTACAGAACTCCAAATAGACTGGACCAGAAAAGAAATTCCTCCTGACACATAATAATCAGAACATCAAATGCACTAAATAAAGATAGAATACTAAAAGCAGTAAGGGAAAAAGGTCAAGTAACATATAAAGGCAAGCCTATCAGAATTACACCAGATTTTTCACCAGAGACTATGAAAGCCAGAAGAGCCTGGACAGATGTTATACAGATACTAAGAGAACACAAATTCCAGCCCAGGCTACTATACCCAGGCAAACTCTCAATTACCATAGATGGAGAAACCAAAGTATTCCACGACAAAACTAAATTCACCCATTATCTCTCCAAGAATCCAGCCCTTCAAAGGATAATAACAGAAAAAAAACCAATACAAGGACGGGAACCACGCCCTAGAAAAAACAAGAAGATAATCCCTCAACAAAACTAAAAGAAGACAGCCACAAGAACAGAATGCCAACTTTAACAACAAAAATAACAGGAAGCAACAATTACTTTTCCTTAATATCTCTTAATATCAATGGTCTCAACTCCCCAATAAAAAGACATAGACTAACAGACTGGCTACACAAACAGGACCCAACATTCTGCTGCTTACAGGAAACCCATCACAGGGAAAAAGACAGACACTACCTCAGAGTGAAAGGCTGGAAAACAATTTTCCAAGCAAATGGTCTGAAGAAATAAGCTGGAGTAGTCATTTTAATATCGGATAAAATCGACTTCCAACCCAAAGTTATCAAAAAAGACAAGGAGGGACACTTCATACTCATCAAAGGTAAAATCCTCCAAGAGGAACTCACAATTCTGAATATCTACGCTCCAAATGCAAGGGCAGCCACATTCATTAAAGACACCTTAGTAAAGCTCAAAGCACATGTTGCACCTCACACAATAATAGTGGGAGACTTCAACACACCACTTTCATCAATGGACAGATCGTGGAAACAGAAACTAAACAGGGACACAGTGAAACTAACAGAAGTTATGAAACAAATGGACCTGACAGATATCTACAGAACATTTTATCCTAAAACAAAAGGATATACCTTCTTCTCAGCACCTCACGGGACCTTCTCCAAAATTGACAATATAATTGGTCACAAAACAGGCCTCAAAAGATACAAAAATATTGAAATTGTCCCATGTATCCTATCAGACCACCATGGCCTAAGACTGATCTTCAATAACAACATAAATAACTGAAAGCCAACATTCACGGGGAAACTGAACAACACTCTTCTCAATGATACCTTGGTCAAGGAAGGAATAAAGAAAGAGATTAAAGACTTTTTAGAGTTTAATGAAAATGAAGCCACAACGTACCCAAACCTATGGGACACAATGAAAGCATTTCTAAGAGGGAAACTCATAGCTCTGAGTGCCTCCAAGAAGAAACGGGAGAGAGCACATACTAGCAGCTTGACAACACATCTAAAAGCTCTAGAAAAAAAGGAAGCAAATTCACCCAAGAGGAGTAGACGGCAGGAAATAATCAAACTCAGGGGTGAAATCAACCAAGTGGAAACAAGAAGAACTATTCAAAGAATTAACCAAACGAGGAGTTGGTTATTTGAGAAAATCAACAAGATAGATAAACCCTTAGCTAGACTCACTAAAGGGCACAGGGACAAAATCCTAATTAACAAAATGAGAAATGAAAAGGGAGACATAACAACAGATCCTGAAGAAATCCAAAACACCATCAGATCCTTCTACAAAAGGCTATACTCAACAAAACTGAAAAACCTGGACGAAATGGACAAATTTCTGGACAGATACCAGGTACCAAAGTTGAATCAGGATCAAGTTGACCATCTAAACAGTCCCATATCACCTAAAGAAATAGAAGTAGTTATTAATAGTCTCCCAGCCAAAAAAAGCCCAGGACCAGACGGATTTAGTGCAGAGTTCTATCAGACCTTCAAAGAAGATCTAATTCCAGTTCTGCACAAACTATTTCACAAAATAGAAGTAGAAGGTACTCTACCCAACTCATTTTATGAAGCCACTATTACTCTGATACCTAAACCACAGAAAGACCCAACAAAGATAGAGAACTTCAGACCAATTTCTCTTATGAATATCGATGCAAAAATCCTCAATAAAATTCTCGCTAACCGAATCCAAGAACATATTAAAGCAATCATCCATCCTGACCAAGTAGGTTTTATTCCAGGGATGCAGGGATGGTTTAATATACGAAAATTCATCAATGTAATCCATTATATAAACAAACTCAAAGACAAAAACCACATGATCATCTCGTTAGATACAGAAAAAGCATTTAAGAAGATCCAACACCCATTCATGATAAAAGTTTTGGAAAAAACAGGAATTCAAGGCCCATACCTAAACATGATAAAAGCAATCTACAGCAAACCAGTAGCCAACATCAAAGTAAATGGAGAGAAACTGGAAGCAATCCCACTAAAATCAGGGACTAGACAAGGCTGCCCACTTTCTCCCTACCTCTTCAACATAGTACTTGAAGTATTAGCCAGAGCAATTCGACAACAAAAGGAGATCAAGGGGATACAAATTGGAAAAGAGGAAGTCAAAATATCACTTTTTGCAGATGATATGATAGTATATATAAGTGACCCTAAAAATTCTACCAGAGAACTCCTAAACCTGATAAACAGCTTCGGTGAAGTAGCTGGATATAAAATAAACTCAAACAAGTTGATGGCCTTTCTCTATACAAAGAATAAACAGGCTGAGAAAGAAATTAGGGAAACAACACCCTTCTCAATAGTCACAAATAATATAAAATATCTTGGCGTGACTCTAACTAAGGAAGTGAAAGATCTATATGATAAAAACTTCAAATCTCTGAAGAAAGAAATTAAAGAAGATCTCAGAAGATGGAAAGATCTCCCATGCTCATGGATTGGCAGGATCAACATTGTAAAAATGGCTATCTTGCCAAAAGCAATCTACAGATTCAATGCAATCCCCATCAAAATTCCAACTCAATTCTTCAACGAATTAGAAGGAGCAATTTGCAAATTCATCTGGAATAACAAAAGACCTAGGATAGCAAAAAGTCTTCTCAGAGATAAAAGAACCTCTGGTGGAATCACCATGCCTGACCTAAAGCTTTACTACAGAGCAATTGTGATAAAAACTGCATGGTACTGGTATAGAGACAGACCAGTAGACCAATGGAATAGAATTGAAGACCCAGAAATGAACCCACACACCTATGGTCACTTGATCTTCGACAAGGGAGCTAAAACCATCCAGTGGAAGAAAGACAGCATTTTCAACAATTGGTGCTGGCACAACTGGTTGTTATCATGTAGAAGAATACGCATCGATCCATACTTATCTCTTTGTACTAAGGTCAAATCTAAGTGGATCAAGGAACTTCACATAAAACCAGAGACACTGAAACTTATAGAGGAGAAAGTGGGGAAAAGCCTTGAAGATATGGGCACAGGGGAAAAATTCCTGAACAGAACAGCAATGGCGTGTGCTGTAAGATCGAGAATTGACAAATGGGACCTAATGAAACTCCAAAGTTTCTGCAAGGCAAAAGACACCGTCAATAAGACAAAAAGACCACCAACAGATTGGGAAAGGATCTTTACCTATCCTAAATCAGATAGGGGACTAATATCCAACATATATAAAGAACTCAAGAAGGTGGACTTCAGAAAATCAAATAACCCCATTAAAAAATGGGGCTCAGAACTGAACAAAGAATTCTCACCTGAGGAATACCGAATGGCAGAGAAGCACCTGAAAAAATGTTCAACATCCTTAATCATCAGGGAAATGCAAATCAAAACAACCCTGAGATTCCACCTCACACCAGTCAGAATGGCTAAGATCAAAAATTCAGGTGACAGCAGATGCTGGCGTGGATGTGGAGAAAGAGGAACACTCCTCCATTGTTGGTGGGATTGCAGGCTTGTACAACCACTATGGAAATCAGTCTGGCGGTTCCTCAGAAAATTGGACATAGTACTACCAGATGATCCAGCAATACCTCTCCTGGGCATATATCCAGAAGATGCCCCAACGGGTAAGAAGGACACATGCTCCACTATGTTCATAACAGCCTTATTTATAATAGCCAGAAGCTGGAAAGAACCCAGATGCCCCTCAACAGAGGAATGGATACAGAAAATGTGGTACATCTACACAATGGAGTACTACTCAGCTATTAAAAAGAATGAATTTATGAAATTCCTAGCCAAATGGATGGACCTGGAGGGCATCATCCTGAGTGAGGTAACACATTCACAAAGGAACTCACACAATATGTACTCACTGATAAGTGGATATTAGCCCAAAACCTAGGATACCCAAGATATAAGATACAATTTCCTAAACATATGAAACTCAAGAAAAATGAAGACTGAAGTGTGGACACTATGCCCCTCCTTAGAAGTGGGAACAAAACACCCTTGGAAGGAGTTACAGAGACAAAGTTTGGAGCTGAGATGAAAGGATGGACCATGTAGAGACTGCCATATCCAGGGATCCACCCCATGATCAGCATCCAAACGCTGACACCATTGCATACACTAACAAGATTTTATTGAAAGGACCCAGATGTAGCTGTCTCTTGTGAGACTATGCCGGGGCCTAGCAAACACAGAAGTGGATGCTCACAGTCAGCTAATGGATGGATCACAGGGCTCCCAATGGAGGAGCTAGAGAAAGTAGCCAAGGAGCTAAAGGGATCTGCAACCCTATAGGTGGAACAACATTATGAACTAACCAGTACCCCGGAGCTCTTGACTCTAGCTGCATATATATCAAAAGATGGCCTAGTCGGCTATCACTGGAAAGAGAGGCCCATTGGACTTGCAAACTTTATATGCCCCAGTACAGGGGAACACCAGGGCCAAAAAGGGGGAGTGGGTGGGCAGGGGAGTGGGGGTGGGTGGGTATGGGGGACTTTTGGTATAGCATTGGAAATGTAAATGAGCTAAATACCTAATAAAAAATGAAAAAAAAAAGAAAGCCAATCTCTTCTCACAGACTGTAGAGCCTTATTTATACTCACACCAAAAATCATATATCCCCCATGGGTCTTCCCTCACCACCAATCTTGATTCAGCAGTGAATCGCTCTCAGTTAATATTACTCGGCCAATCAGCGTGAGTATGCCAATTATCAAGAAGCTGTCAACATACCACCAGAAGTTTTCTTGTGCGTTTCTCTCTTATGGAGTCCTGACAAAAGCAACTCAACTAAACAAGAGGAGGCAGATCAATGCATGCATGTCATTAACAAAGAATCCATCCCGTGGGAGCAAATGGTTAATGGAAGCAGAATATATAGTCATGGATGGATGGGGGACTAGAACAGGAAGATCCAGTGGAGAAGAGGAAGGGAGAGGGGGGATAAGAGAGGGAATACATGGAGAGACAGCTAAAATTAAGGGCTATTTTGGGGTAGTATGGGAACCTAACACATAAGATTCTTAAAATGTTTACATATACGAGGGAAATGAAAATGAAATTACCAAATAGTGGGGAAGACAGAGGCCCAAGTTCACATTTCTTGTCATTAAATGAAGCTTCTGGTATGGGAATTTGTCTAATTGAGTTGTTAACCAAAAAGGTCCCAAGGGTATCCCCCAAATGAGCCAGGCTGTTGCCAAGAGTATGGATTGTTCTCCACAGACTATAAGGCCCCCATTGATGAAGAAAATGCCTACACAACTGACTGTAGGCAAGGTGTCACATAGAGTCAATCTATAAAAACAATCTTTATGGAAGATATCATATGTAGTTTACAAAGAGTTTTTATGTCGTCACTGTAAGGTCTGCCCCTCTAGACTAACTGTAGACATCTTGTTCCATGCCTGCTAGCTATCTCATATTGTTGCTATAATATGCCTCCCTGTCATTGACCCAGAAAAATATCTTGACATAGAGCAGGGTCTTGCTGAACCCATCCTAGCTTGTTATGTTCTGTATGCTCTGAAGTTTGTTAATTTTAAGAAATTCCACGACTGTAAGCTCCACTGAGGACCAATCAGAATAATGGTCAGTTAGACCTGTTCTGTCTGTTAGGGAAAACAGCTTGCGTCAGAGCCGACCACCAGGCAGCACATCCTGCACCTGTACATGAGCTCACTGTGGCTTCTCCTTCATAAGCCGGCCCTGAGAGATGTTCAGCATCATAGCTCAGCACCCAGATACTGAGTATATAAACTTCCCTGGCCTGGGCTTTGCTATGAAGATCAAGCTGGTCTGGAACACCAAGATTCCTTTGCATCTGCCTTCTCTATGCTGAGCTATGGGCTAGAGAGATAGATCAGCAGATAAGAGCACTGGCTGGTCTTCCAGGGAGACTGTGTTGGATTCCTAGTATACACATGGCTGCTCACAACTCTCCATCCAGTCTACTGGGACCCCAACCTCTTTTGTACAGAGTTTAGGGTACAGAGACATGCATAATGACAAAATACCCACGCACTCAAAGTCATTAAAACTTAGTGATGAATGGCAGGATCCACTCCACTGGACCCATTGTAGAGTTTGCCTTTGATGCTTTACTAAATTGGCACATATGGCACTTCTTCAAGGTTGTCTTCCCTGTGGACTGGCAACATCACTGGATCATTTGATGTCTGCTGCATCTACATCCATAGGAGAGCATTGTACATGGCATATGTACTGTGTCCATAAATGTAATTTTTAAAGGATGTCAAGGTTTGACTAAGACCTTAAAGGTTTTAGTATTCACACATTTAAATAAAAATGATCAAGAAAGTCAGTTGTAAATCGTAAAAATCAGTTTTATAAGCTGGCATAAAAACCTTTATATTTATTAATAACTTTAGGTACAATAGCTGGGCAAATTCTGAGCAATTCTAATCCTGGAATTCTAGACTAGACCCCTTCTCAGCCATGTGGCCTGATATCTGCAATCTTAGCCAAGCTCTTCCCTGCTGCTTTATCTATATCCCCATTTGACACTCCACACACACACACACACACACACACACACTACACACTCACTCTAGACCTGAAATTGCAGCCTTTTCCTCTCCTGCCCAACTATCGTGTGTTCAGTTCTAAGATTATTGTCCATGAAGAACATGATGGAAAACATTTTATAAAATACTGAGTCCAGTGAAACTTCAAAATAGTGACAATACCAAAGTCTGGGCTAAAACCAGGTATCTGGGTACAGAAAACAGAATTTGAAAACACAGTGCACAAAATCATCCTCCAAAGCTAGAGAAAGCACCCAAGGAGCTGAAGGGGTCCGCAACCCTATAGGTGGAACAACAATATGAACTACCCAGTACCCCCTGGAGCTCATGCCTCTAGCTGCATATGTATCAGAAGATGGCCTAGTTGGCCATCATTGGGAAAAGAGGCCCCTTGGTATTGCAAACTTTATATGCCTCAGTACAGGGGAACACCAGGGCCAAGAAGTGGAAGTGGGTGGGTAGAAGAGCAGGGCAGGGGGAGGGTATAGGGGACCTTCGGGATAGCATTTGAAATGTAAATGAAGAAAATATCTAATAAAAAATTGAAAAAAAAAGTCATCCTCCAATACCTAAATTTCCATATCACCACAAATTTCCCATAAATTTTTTTAAGTGTAAAAAGTTGTTAAATTTGAAAAAAATCAAGTGTCCAGAATTACCAGTATCCCTTTGAGGGCTAAAAATTTATCCCTGTTTTAGCTGAATAGAGAGGGATTGGTGGGATAGTGATTTATTTACACTGTAAATTAGAGGGAACAGAGAATATATTCAATAATTATATTCCAAAGGAGTACAGGGTGGGTAGTAGTAAGATGGCCAGAAGCTTTGAGTGGCACTGGCAGTAGGGTTCTCTATTTTAGAGAAGTCCCCGTTTTAATGAATTTCTTTGTGTGTAGTTTCCTGACACGTTATTCAGACCTGGTGGACAGGAGTCCAGAGTTGGTGATATACCCAAATGTTGGGAGGTTAGCATGATCCTCCATTCCTGTCATTCCCAGTGTAAACAAATCTAATATTTTGCCATTGATTCTTTTACATGGGAATGGATTCTATAAAATGGAGGCTAGTGCTGCTCAAAAAAATTCTTCAATATCTTTTCTTTTTTATGAAAAATGTTTTAACATTGTATTTACAAAAGTCATATTTTGGAACAACACATGGTCATTTCATGCCTCCAAACCAACACTTTGAAAGAAGAGGCATAAATACCAGGAGATGAAGACCATGACAAGCTACACTAGATCCTAAACCAATACAACAATAACCACAACAAAAACCAAAGCAAAACTGCACAATGGAAGTGTACACTTACTGCCAGACTACATTACTTGCTAAATTCCTGCCATTCCTTATAGACATGGATAAGTGGAAATACTATAGAACTTCAAAGAAGGCTTTTGTATCACTGCTTACACTTGTAATGCCAGCACATGAAAAGTAGGGGTAGGAAAGTCAGAAGTTCAAGGATCGGCAAACAATGATATGGGAGGACACACATGCACAGAGTGAAAGAACCTCCATAGAATAACCTGGGGCTAATTAGGTAACTGCCATCTGAAGAGGACAGTGACGGCCAGAAACCTCCAGTTTATGAATGAAGAAAAAATTTTAAAAGGGAAGAACTATAAAATGGGGAAAGGGAATCTCCTAATTTCTATATTTAATCTTGAAACTCATGTCAAAATCCTAAAGATGAACCTGGAGGACCTGAGGGAGTCTCAGTACTGGCTCACTTCTCTTTCAAATATGATCACATGTCATGAATCACTTTTCCTAAATTTTACTATATCTATGTCTAACAGACATACTCCTGTTGCTGTCAGGAACTACAGACATCCAGAGAAAAAACACCAAAGAATCATATTCAGTACCAAAGATAGGCCTCATATCATGTAGATACAGAAAACAAAAACAGAAGAGGCAGGGATGTCCACTTCCTAAGGATGGAGGACAACATACCACTCAAGGATAGTCCAGGAAAATGTGTAATGGAAAAGTCTCTGCAACTTCACTAATTGTAGCCTCCCCCAGCCTTGAAGCAGGGTAATTCAGACCTCGCTGCCACTGAGTATGAGACCACCTGGGGTGGAGCCTTCCACTGCTCTTCTCCTAGACACTGCTACCTGCTGAGAGGCCCTTGAGATATTCCAGAGACTGCAAGCAATCCAGTAATTTACACCTACTTGCCAAACCACTTCTGTCCAGCAGATCACCTACAGGCTGGTGATGGGCATCAAGAATAGATCTGCAGGGGATGGACCTCCCCTCTTTATAAGCACAGACTCTTAGTAAACTTGGGGAACTTGAACAGAAACGTGTCTTGGCCTCCATTGTTTCTCTCATCGTTCTCTCCCATACAGCTCCAGCCTCCCACTCAGGAACCCAGTTAGTGTGGCCGCTGGCGGCTACAAGTAATACCTGTCTGAATTAGAAATGATCCACAGACATCTCTAAATATATTAGTAAAGTTAAGTAGGAAAGTACACGAACCAGAACAATAGGAAATGCTCATTTAATAAATGGAGATTACTGTGTCTATAAAGTACCCATTCTGTGACAAGTAATGGCCAGAGGCCTGGTTAAAACAAAGAACTCCAAAATACTGGTATAGGTTTTCAGGAAGAATTATTTGGGGGGTCTGGGGGCTGGACAAAAGGCCCAGTGATAAAGAGCACTGACTGCTCTTCCAGGAGACTCGCATTCAATTCCTAGCACCTGCACAATAATAGACGACCATCTAATTCCAAACACAGGGAATGTGAAGCCATTTTCTGATCTCCACAGCCACCAGATACCATCACGGTGCTTAGACATACATAGAGGGAGGGAAGTCATACACATAATAAAAATGAATAATATTTATTAATAAATGGAGAAGGGGGGAGCAAAAGATAGAAACGTTGAAAATAACCACAACAGGAGAGATTATGGAAAATATTCTCCCTTAAGGATTCAGCCAGATCAGAGGCCAAAGCCATTTTTCAGATATTCCTGTCTACCTAGTCTATTGTTATTTATCTAGTGACACTCACCATCTCTGCTCAGCCTGTAGTAGCAGAGCAAGTCCAAGATCTCTATTGTTTCCCACAATCTGCATGGCTTACATATAACCCAACAATGAATTGGACCCAGGACTCCAGGAGACGAGCCTCAGAACAAAGGGCATAGAAATAACACAGCTGATAGGAGCCTGAAACCAACATGCAATGGGACCCTGCCCTCCTCCTGGCACCTGAGAAAGTTCACTAGGCTAGGGGGGTGGCGAACAGGGAACCCAGCTCTGCACCTGAATGATGCAGGATGCCAGGCACAGGGAGTATAAAGAGGAAGCCTGGAGTTGCTGGAAGGGACAGGGCCAAGGCTAGGCTTCCCTTGTCTGTGGTAGTGCTGCATAGCATCCTTTTAGCTTCAGAATGAGATTATTTCTCTCAGTTCTAATACTCACTTACCAGAGTCAGAGTTCAGGCAAGCATGGCTGTCCAAAAGGAGGACTGCAGGTAACAACAAAGTCTTCCTCCTAAGTGATGGTACAGGTTTAGTCCAGAATGATTTTCATTCACAATACATTTCTGAGCTTTCTGGAAGAGGCTGATTGGCTTCTCTTAGAGTACCCAGTGGGAAGTACAGAGACCTGAGGGGTCATGAAAAGATTAATTGTAGGGGACAAACCTCCATAGCCTGGCTTCCTGACCACAGCTCTAGTCACAGATATCATAGGAGGAGTGTCTTGTAACAAGTTGTTTACCCTGATCACCATATCTGTCCTGTTGACAACATCCATCTGAGTCCTAGCCAAGATGCTGATCTGGATGCCAGAATCAAGGAAGGAAAAGAAAACAAAGGCCTACCTATCTCCTTGACATATCCATCTCTGTTGCTGATCTACAGTTTCATTGCCAAGTCACGTCATGGTCTTTGACTGGTGTGCTGAGGCCACCTGCACTAACGTGCCGCTTTCTGGTTATCACAGTCCAAACAGATCCTAAGAGGATCAAGAACTTTAGGATGGAGTTGGCTTCTTTGTCAGTGTCCATGTTCATAGGATGCCAAGTGTACAAATGGCAAGAAATGAAAAAGATAATGCACTTCTAACAGATCTCTTATGAACTCCACTCAAAATTTCTCCTGTGTCTATCTGTAACACCACACTGACCTTCCAAACATCCTCAAGACACAAATATGCAGCCAAAATTCTGTACCTTACTGTACCTGGGAAACTTTTAAATTTTTCAAACACCCACATTATTGCCACTATTTAATATCTCAGAGATTAAGGACCCAGGCTTTTTACCTTTACCCATTTCTTGGGGCCTAACCTAAAGAAAGAGATGCCCATGAACATTAAAAAAAAAAACCTACAGGAGTCCAAATAGACAGGACCAGAAAAGAAATTCCTCCCCACACATAATAATCAGAACATCACATTCACTGAATAAAGACAGAATATTAAAAGCAGTAAGGAAAAGGGTCAAGTAACATATAAAGGCAGACATATTAGAATTACAACAGACTTCTCACCAGAGAATATGAACGCCAGAAGATCCTGGACAGATGTTATACAGACCCTAAGAGAACAAAAATGCCAGCCCAGGCTACTCTCAATTACCATAGATAGAGAAAACAAGGTATTCCATGACAAAACCAAATTCACACAATATCTTTCCATGAATCCAGCCCTTCAAAGGATAATAAAGGGAAAACTCCAACACAAGGACAGAAATTCTGCCCTAGAAAAAGCAAGAAAGTAATCCTTCAACAAACCTAAAAGAAGACAGCCACAAGAACAGAATCCCAACTCTAACAACAAGAATAACAGGAAGCAATAATTACTTTTCCTTAATATCTCTTAATATCAATGGACTCAATTCCCAAATAAAAAGACATAGGCTAACAGACTGGCTACACAAACAAGACCAAACATTTTGCTGCATAAAGGAAACCCACCTCAGGGACAAAGACAGACATTACCTCAGGGCAAAGGGCTGGAAAACAGTTCTCAAAGCAAATGGTTTGAAGAAACAAGCTGGAGTAGCCATTCTAATATCAAATAAAATTGACTTCCAATCCAAAGTTATCAAAAAAGGCAAGGAAGGTCACTTCATACTCATCAAAGGTAAAGCTTTCAAGATGAACTCTCAATTCTGAACATCTATGCTCCAAATGCAAGGGGAGCCACATTCACTAAGGAAACTCTAGTAAAGCTCAAATCACACATTGCACCTCACACAATAAGAGTGTGAGACTTCAACAACCCACTCTCATCATTGGACAGATCCTGGAAACAGAAACTAAACAGAGACACATAGACACTAACAGAATTTATGGGAAAAAAAAGGATTTAACAGATATCTACAGAAAACTTTATCCTAAAACAAAAGGATATACCTTCTCAGCACCTCATGGTACCTTCTCCAAACTTGACCACATAATTGGTCACAAAACAGGCTTCAAGAGATACAAAAATATTGAAATTATCACATGCATCCTATCAGATCACCATAGACTAAGGCTGATCTTCATTAACAACATAAATAATAAAAAGCCAACATTCACATGGAAGCTGAATAACACTCTACTCAATGATACCTTGGACAAGGAAGAAATAAAGAAAGAGATTAAAGACTTCTTAGAGTTTAATGAAAATGAAGCCACAACATACCCAAACTTATGGGACACAATGAAAGCAGTCCTAAGAGGAAAACTCATAGCTCTGAGTGCCTCCAAAAAGAAACTAGAAAGAGCACACACAAGCAGCCTGACAACACACCTAAAATCTCTAGAACAAAAGGAAGCAAATTCACCCAAGAGGAGAAGACTGAAATTGGTACTCTTCCCAATTCATTCTAGGAAGTAATCAAACTCAAGGCTGAAATCAACCAAGTGGAAACAAAAAAGAACTATTCAAAGAATCAACCAAACCAGGACCTTGTTCTTCAAGAAAATCAACAAGATAGATAAACCCTTAGCCAGACTAACTAGAGGGCAAATGGACAACATCCTAATTAACAAAATCAGAAATGAAAACGAAGACAAAACAACAGAACCAGAGGAAATTCAAAACATCATCAGATCCTACTACAAAAGGCTATACTCAACAAAACTGGAAAACCTGGAAGAAATGGACAATTTTCTAGACAGATACCAGGTATCAAAGTTAAATCAGTATCAGATTAATGATCTAAACAGTCCCGTATCCCCTAAAGAAATAGAAACAGTCATTAATAGTCTCCCAACCAAAAAATGCCCAGGACCAGATGGGTTTAGTGCAGAGTTCTATCAGACCTTCAAAGAAGACCTAATTCCAATTCTCCTCAAATTATTAAACAACATATAAACAGAAGGTACTCTACCCAATTCATTCTATGACACCACAATTACTCTGATACCTATACCACATAAAGACCCAACAAAGAAAGAGAAATTCAGACCAATTTCCCTTATGATTATTGACGCAAAAATACTCAATATAATCCTCACAAAACAAATCCAAGAACACATCAAAACCATCACCCATCATGATCAAGTGGGCTTCATCCCAGGGATGCAGGGATGATTTAATATATGGAAATCCATCAACGTAATCCACTATTTCAACAAACTCAAAGACAAAAACCACATGATCATCTCATTACATGCTGAGAAAGCATTTGACAAAATCCAATACCCCTTCATGATAAAAGTCTTGGAACGTTCAGGAATTGAAGGCCCATACCTAAACATAATAAAAACAATATACAGCAAACCAGTAGCCAACATCAAAGTAAATGGAGAGAAACTTAAGGCAATACCACTAAGATCAGGGACTAGACAAAGCTGCCCACTTTCTCCCTTCCTAATCAATATAGTACTTGAAGTAATAGCCAGAGCAATTAGACAACAAAAGGAGATCAGGAGGATACAAATTGGAAAAGAAGAAGTCAAAATATCAATATTTGAAGATGATATTATAGTATATATAACTAACCCTAAAAATTCCACCAGAGAACTCCTAAACCTGATAAACAGCTTCAGTGCAGTAGCTGGATATAAAATTAACCAAACAAATCAGTAGCCTTTCTCTACACAAAGAATAAACAGGCTGAGAAAGAAATGAGGGAAACAACACCCTTCACAATAGTCACAAATAATATAAAATACCTTGGTGTGACTCTAACTAAGGAAAGGAAAGACCTGTATGATAAGAACTTCAAGTCTCTGAAGAAAGAAATAGAAGAAGATCTCTGAAGATGGAAAGATCCCCCATGCTCATGGAATGGCAGGATTAATATAGTAAAAATGGCTATCCTGCCAAAAGCAATCTACAGATTCAATGCAATCCCCATCAAAATTCCAACTCAATTCTTTACTGAGTTAGAAAGGGCAATTTGAAAATTCATCTGGAATAATAAAAAACTTAAGATAGCAAAAACTATTCTCAACAATAAAAGAACCTCTGGTGGAATCACCATGCCTGACCTCAAGCTGTACAACAAAGCAATTGGGATTAAAACTGCATGGTACTGGTACAGTGAAAGACAGGTAGATCAATGGAATAGAATTGAAGACCCAGAAATGAACCCATACATCTATAGTCACTTGATCTTTGACAAGTGAGCTAAAACCTCCAGTGGAAGAAATGACATTTTCCACAAATGGTGCTGGCACAACTGGCAGTTATCATGTAGAAGAATGTGAATTGATCCACACTTATCTCCTTGTACAAAGCTCAAGTATAAGTGGATCAAAGACCTCCACATAAAACCAGAGACACTGAAATTAATAGAGGAGAAAGTGGGGTTTTAAAAGCCTCAAAGATACGGGCACAAGGGAAAAATTCCTAAACAGAACAGCAATGATTGTGCTGTAACATCAAGAATTGATAAATGGGACCTCATAAAAATGCAAAGCTTTTGTAAGGCAAAAGATAATGTCAATAAGACAAAAAGGACAACAGATTGGGAAAGAACTTTTACCAATCCTAAATCTGATAGGAGACTAATATCCAATATATTCAAAGAACTCAAGAAGCTGGACTCAGAAAATTAAATAACCCCATTAAAAAATGGGGCTCAGACCTAAACAAAGAATTCTCAACTGAGAAATACCTAAGGGCTGAGAAGCACTTCAAAAAATGTTCAACATTCTTAATCATTAGGGAAATGCAAATCAAAACAACCTTGAAATTCCACCTCACACCAGTCAGAATGGCAAGACCAAAAATTCAGGTGACAGCAGATGCTGGCAAGGATGTGGAGAAAGAGGAACACTCCCCCAAAGCTGGTGGGATTGCAGGCTTGTATAACCACTCTGGAAATCAGTCTGGTGGTTCCTCAGAAAATTGGACATAGCACTACCGGAAGATCCAGCAATACCTCTCCTGGGCATATACCCAGAAGATGTTTCAACTGGTAATAAGGACACATGCTCCACTATGTTCATAGCAGTCTTATTTATAATAGCCAGAAGCTGGAAAGAACCCAGATGTCCCTTAACAGAGGAATGGATACAGAAAATGTGGTACATTTACACAATGGAGTCCTGCTCAGCTATTAAAAACAATGAATTTATGGAATTTTTAGGCAAATGGATATATCTAGAGGATATCATCTTGAGTGAGGTAACCCAATCACAAAAGAAGTCACTTGATATCCACTGATAAGTGGATATTAGCCCAGAAACTTAGAATACCCAAGATACAATTTGGAAAACACAAGAAAATCAAGAAGAAGACCAACTCGTGGATACTTCATTCCTCCTTAGAATGGCGAACAAAATACCCATGGAAAGAGTTACAGAGAAAAAGTTTGAAGCTGAGATGAAAGGATGGACCATACAGAGACTGCCAAGATGGCCCCACCCTGGGATCCATCCCAAAATCAGCCACCTACCCAGGCACTATTACATATGTCAGCATGATTTTGACGAAAGAACCTTGACATAGCTGTCTCTTGTGAAGCTATGCAGTGCCTGGAAAATAAAGAAGTGGATGCTCACAGTCACCTATTGGATGGAACACACGGCCCCCAATGGAGGAGTAAGAGAAAGTACCCAAGGAGCTGAAGGGGTCTGCAACCCTATAAGTGGAACAACAATATGAATTAATCAGTACCCCCAGAGCTCCTGTCTCTAGCTGTATAGGTAGTCCGCCATCATTGGGAAGAGAGGCCCTTTGGTATAGCAAACTTTATATGCCCCAGTACAGGGGAACACCAGGACCAATAAATGGGAGTGGGTGATAGGGGAGGAGGTTGGGGGGGAAGGGTATAGGGGACTTTGGGGATAGCATTTGAAATGTAAATGAAGAAAATATATAATAAAAAATTGAAAAAGAAAGAAAGGAAGGAAGGAAGGAAGGAAGGAAGGAAGGAAGGAAGGAAGGAAGAAAGAAAGAAAGAAAGAAAGAAAGAAAGAAAGAAAGAAAGAAAGAAAGAAAGAAAGAAAGAAAGAAAGAACAGAAAGAACCTCTGGGGAAATCACCATGCCTGACTTCAAGCTGTACTAGAGAGCAATGTGAGAAAAACTGCATGGTACTGGTACAATGACAGACAGGTAGAACAATGGAATAGAACTGAAGACCCAGAAATGAACCCACACAACTATGGTCACTTGATTTTTGACAAAGGAACTAAAACCATCCAGTGGAAAAATCGACAGCATTTTCAACAAATGGTGCTGGCACAACTGGCTATTATCATGTAGAAGAATGCGAATTGATCCATTCTTATCTCCTTGTAAAAGCTCAAGTCTAAGTGGATCTAGGAACTCCACATAAAACCAGAGACACTAAAACATATAGAGTAATAAGTGGGGGAAAGCCTCGAAGATATGGGCACAGGGGAAAATTTCCTGAACAGAACAGCAATGGCTTGTGCTGTAAGATAAAGAATTGACAAATGGGACCTCATAAAATTGCAAAGCTTCTGTAAGGCAAAAGATACTATCAATAAGACAAAAAAAAAAAAACCACCAACAGATTGGGAAAGAATTTTTACCAATCCTAAATCTGATAGGGGACTAAAATCCAATATATACAAAGAACTCAAGAAGCTGGACTCCAGAAAATCAAATAACCCCATTAAAAAATGGGGCATAGGTCAGGCAGTGGTGGTGTTTGCCTGTAATCCTAGCACTTGGGAGGCAGAGGCAGGTGGATTTCTGAGTTCGAGGCCAGCCTGGTCTACAGAGTGAGTTCCTGAACAGCCAGGATGGCACAGAGAAACCCTGTGCCCAAAAGAAAAAGGTGGGGGGCATAGAGCTAAACAAAGAATTCTCAATTGAGGAATACCGAAGAGCTGAGAAGCACCTGAAAAAATGTTCAACATCCTTAATCATCAGGGAAATGCAAATCAAAACAACCCTGAGATCCCACCTCACACCAGTCAGAATGGCTAAGATCAAAAATTCAGGTGACAGCAGATGCTGGCAAGGATGTGGAGAAAGAGGAACATTCCTCCATTGCTGGTGGGATTGCAAGCTGGTATGACACCTCTGGAAGACCGTCTGGCGGCCTCAGAAAATTGGACATAGTACTACCAGAAGATGCAGCAATACCTCTCCTGGGCATATACCCTGAAGATGTTCTAACTGGTAATAAGGACACATGCTCCACTATGTTCATAGCAGCCTTATCTATAATAACCAGAAGCTAGAAAGAACCCAGATGTCCCTCAACAGAGGACATACAGAAAATGTTGTACATTTACACAATGGAGTACTACTCAGCTATTAAAAACAATGAATTTATGGAATTCTTAGGCAAATGGATGGATCTGGAGGGCATCATCCTGAGTGAAGTAACTCAATCACAAAAGAACTCACTTGATATGCAGTATCTGATAAGTGGATATTAGCCCAGAAACTTAGAATACCGAAGATACAATTTGCAAAACACATGAAACTCAAGAAGGAAGACCAAAGTGTGGATACTTTGTACCTCCTTAGAATGGGGAAAAAAATACCCATGTAAGTAGTTACAGAGACAAAGTTTGGAGCTGAGATGGAAGGAACGACCATGCAGAGATTGCCCCATCTGGGGTTCCATCCCATAATCAACCACCAAACCCAGACACTATTGCATATGCCAGCAAGATTTTGCTGACAGGACCCTGATATAGCTGTCTCGTGTGAGGCTATGCCAGTGCCTGGCAGAAGTGGATGCTCACAGTCATCTATTGGATGGAACACAGGGCCCCCAATGGAGTAGCTAGAGAAAGTACCCAAGGAGCTGAAGGGGTCTGCAACCCTATAGGTGGAACAGCAATATGAACTAACCAGTATCCCCAGAGCTCATGTCTCTAGCTGCATATGTAGAAGATGGCCTAATTGGCCATCATTGGGAGGAGAGGCCCTTAGTCTTGCAAAGATAATTTGCCCCAATACAGGGGAATGCCAGGTCCAGGAAGCAGGAGTGGGTTGGTTGGGGAGCAGGGCAGAGGGGAGGGTATACGGGACTTTTGGGATAGCATTTGAATTGTAAATGAAGAAAATAAAATAAAAATATCTGTTACTGAGAGCACAATAGAATTTTCAGAGGTCTTCTATCTTTAGCTCCGGGCACTTCTATTCAGTATGGATGCTCACTAGGCCCACAGTTCCCCCTTTATGAATTCTGGACTTTTCCCTTCTGCTTTCTACTGTTTCCTTTTCTACTTTGCTAATAAGGTACATGATTCTTGTCATCACTCACTGCTTCTGATAGTTTTTATCCAAGCCACCCTTACTTATTCCTGGCAGATGTTTCCATGTGTTCCCGAGTGTCCCAGCCCCATCATGCTTCTACAGTGAGTTAGACCTGTGCTCAGTGCTTCATTGAGGAAGGTTAACTCTCCTTTTCTCAAAACAGGGAAGAAGAAAAACGAAGCCAGTGACT